>NW_027276907.1:0-33849 GCF_030028105.1 Mobula birostris | reverse complement strand
CCTATACAATCTCTATATCCCTTCTCTCTGCAATCTCCAACACAACCTCTATATCCCCCAGTCTCTGCAATCTCCTATACAATCTCATCCTCCACTCTGTGCAATCTCCTATACAATCTCTATATCCCTCCACTCTCTGCAATCTCCTATACAATCTCTATATCCCTCCTCTCTGCCATCTCCTACACAATCTCTATATCCTCCACTCTCTGCAATCTCCTATACAATCTCTATATCCTCCACTCTCTGCAATCTCCTATACAATCTCTGCATCTCTCGTCTCTGCAATCTCCTATACAATCTCTATATCCCTCTTCTCTGCAATCTCCTATACAATCTCTATATCCCTCCTCTCTGCAATCTCCTGTACAATCTCTACATCTCTCCTCTCCGCAATCTCCTATACAATCTCTGCATCCCCCCCTCTGCAATCTCCTATACAATCTCTATATCGCTACTCTCTCTGCAATCTGCTATACAATCTCTATATCCCTCCTCTCTGCAATCTCCTATACAATCTCTATATCCTTCCTCTCAGCAATCTCCTATAGAATCTCTATATCCTCCACTCTCTGCATTCTCCTATACAATCTCTATATCCCTCCTCTCTGCAATCTGCTATACAATCTCTATATCCTCCAATCTCTGCAATCTCCTAGAGAATCTCTACATCCTCCACTCTCTGCAATCTCCTATACAATATCTATATCCTCCACTCTCTGCAATCTTCTATACAATCTCTACATCCTCTACTCTCTGCAATCTCCTATACAATCTCTATATCCCTCCACTCTCTGCAATCTCCTACACAATCTCTATATCCTCCACTCTCTGCAATCTCCTATACAATCTCCTATACAATCTCTATATCCCTCCTCTCTGCAATCTGCTATACAATCTGTATATCCTCCACTCTCTGCAATCTCCTATACAATCTCTACATACTCCACTCTCTGCAATCTCCTATACATCTCTATATCCTCCACTCTCTGCAATCTCCTATACAATCTCGGCATCCACCACTCTCTGCAATCTCCTATACAATCTCTGTATCCCTCCACTCTCTGCAATCTCCCATACAATCTCTGCATCCTCCACTCTCTGCAATCTCCTATAGAATCTCTATATCCCGCCTCTCTGCAATCTCCAACACAATCTCTATATCCTCCACTCTCTGCAATCTCCTATACAATCTCTATACCCCTCCACTCTCTGCAATCTCCTATAAAATCTCTATATCCCTCCTCTCTGCCATCTCCTACACAATCTCTATATCCTCCACTCTCTGCAATCTCCTATACAATCTCTATATCCTCCACTCTCTGCAATCTCCTATACAATCTCTATATCCTCCACTCTCTGCAATCTCCTATATAATCTCTGCATCCCTCCTCTCTGCAATCTCCTATACAATCTCTATATCCCTCCTCTCTGCAATCTCCTATATAATCTCTACATCCCCCTCTCTGCAATCTCCTATACAATCTCTATATCCCTCCTCTCTTCAATCTCCTATACAATCTCTATATCCTCCACTCTCTGCAATCTCCTATACAATCTCTATATCCCTCCATTCTCTGCAATCTCCTATACAATCTCTACATCCTCCACTCTCTGCAATCTCCTATACAATCTCTATATCCCGCCTGTCTGCAATCTCCTACACAATCTCTATATCCTCCACTCTCTGCAATCTCCTATACAATCTCTATATCCTCCACTCTCTGCAATCTCCTATACAATCTCTATATCCCTCCACTCTCTGCAATTTCCTATACAATCTCTATATCCCTCCTCTCTGCCATCTCCTACACAATGTCTATATCCTCCACTCTCTGCAATCTCCTAGACAACCTCTATATCCTCTACTCTCTGCAATCTCCTATACAATCTCTGCATCCCTCCTCTCTGCAATCTCCTATACAATCTGTATATCCTCCACTCTCTGCAATCTCCTATACAATCTCTATATCCTCCACTCTCTGCAATCTCCTATACAATCTCTGCATCCCCCTTCTCTGCAATCTCCTATGTAATCTCTATATCCCTCCTCTCTGCAATCTGCTATACAATCTATATCCTCCACTCTCTGCAATCTCCTATACAATCTCTATATCCCACCTCTCTGCAATCTGCTATACAATCTCTATATCCTCCACTCTCTGCAATCTCCTATACAATCTCTTCATCCTCCACTCTCTGCAATCTCCTATACAATCTCTATATCCTCCACTCTCTGCAATCTCGTATACAATCTCTGCATCCTCCAGTCTCTGCAATCTCCTATACAATCTCTATATCCCTCCACTCTCTGCAATCTCCTATACAATCTCTATATCCTCTACTTTCTGCAATCTCCTATACAATCTCTATATCCCTTCTCTCTGCAATCTCCAACACAACCTCTATATCCCCCAGTCTCTGCAATCTCCTATACAATCTCTATATCCTCCACTCTCTGCAATCTCCTATACAATCTCTATATCCCTCCACTCCCTGCAATCTCCTATACAATCTCTATATCCCTCCTCTCTGCCATCTCCTACACAATCTCTATATCCTCCACTCTCTGCAATCTCATATACAATCTCTATATCCTCCACTCTCTGCAATCTCCTATACAATCTCTGCATCTCTCCTCTCTGCAATCTCCTATACAATCTCTATATCCCTCTTCTGTGCAATCTCCTATACAATCTCTATATCCCTCCTCTCTGCAATCTCCTGTACAATCTCTACATCTCTCCTCTCCGCAATCTCCTATACAATCTCTGCATCCCCCCCTCTGCAATCTCCTATACAATCTCTATATCGCTACTCTCTCTGCAATCTGCTATACAATCTCTATATCCCTCCTCTTTGCAATCTCCTATACAATCTCTATATCCTTCCTCTCAGCAATCACCTATACAATCTCTATATCCTCCAATCTCTGCAATCTCCTAGAGAATCTCTACATCCTCCACTCTCTGCAATCTCCTATACAATATCTATATCCTCCACTCTCTGCAATCTCCTATACAATCTCTGCATCCTCTACTCTCTGCAATCTCCTATACAATCTCTATATCCCTCCACTCTCTGCAATCTCCTACACAATCTCTATATCCTCCACTCTCTGCAATCTCCTATACAATCTCCTATACAATCTCTATATCCCTCCTCCCTGCAATCTGCGATACAATCTGTATATCCTCCACTCTCTGCAATCTCCTATACAATCTCTACATACTCCACACTCTGCAATCTCCTATACATCTCTATATCCTCCACTCTCTGCAATCTCCTATACAATCTCTGCATCCACCACTCTCTGCAATCTCCTATACAATCTCTGTATCCCTCCACTCTCTGCAATCTCCCATACAATCTCTGCATCCTCCACTCTCTGCAATCTCCTATACAATCTCTATATCCCGCCTCTCTGCAATCTCCAACACAATCTCTATATCCTCCACTCTCTGCAATCTCCTATACAATCTCTATATCCCTCCACTCTCTGCAATCTCCTATACAATCTCTATATCCCTCCTCTCTTCCATCTCCTACAGAATCTCTATATCCTCCACTCTCTGCAATCTCCTATACAATCTCTATATCCTCCACTCTCTGCAATCTCCTATACAATCTCTATATCCTCCACTCTCTGCAATCTCCTATACAATCTCTGCATCCCTCCTCTCTGCAATCTCCTACACAATCTCTATATCCTCCACTCTCTGCAATCTCCTATACAATCTCTATATCCTCCACTCTCTGAAATCTCCTATACAATCTCTATATCCCTCCACTCTCTGCAATTTCCTATACAATCTCTATATCCCTCCTCTCTGCCATCTCCTACACAATCTCTATATCCTCCACTCTCTGCAATCTCATATACAATCTCTATATCCTCCACTCTCTGCAATCTCCTATACAATCTCTGCATCTCTCCTCTCTGCAATCTCCTATACAATCTCTATATCCCTCTTCTGTGCAATCTCCTATACAATCTCTATATCCCTCCTCTCTGCAATCTCCTGTACAATCTCTACATCTCTCCTCTCCGCAATCTCCTATACAATCTCTGCATCCCCCCCTCTGCAATCTCCTATACAATCTCTATATCGCTACTCTCTCTGCAATCTGCTATACAATCTCTATATCCCTCCTCTTTGCAATCTCCTATACAATCTCTATATCCTTCCTCTCAGCAATCACCTATACAATCTCTATATCCTCCAATCTCTGCAATCTCCTAGAGAATCTCTACATCCTCCACTCTCTGCAATCTCCTATACAATATCTATATCCTCCACTCTCTGCAATCTCCTATACAATCTCTGCATCCTCTACTCTCTGCAATCTCCTATACAATCTCTATATCCCTCCACTCTCTGCAATCTCCTACACAATCTCTATATCCTCCACTCTCTGCAATCTCCTATACAATCTCTATATCCCTCCTCCCTGCAATCTGCGATACAATCTGTATATCCTCCACTCTCTGCAATCTCCTATACAATCTCTACATACTCCACACTCTGCAATCTCCTATACATCTCTATATCCTCCACTCTCTGCAATCTCCTATACAATCTCTGCATCCACCACTCTCTGCAATCTCCTATACAATCTCTGTATCCCTCCACTCTCTGCAATCTCCCATACAATCTCTGCATCCTCCACTCTCTGCAATCTCCTATACAATCTCTATATCCCGCCTCTCTGCAATCTCCAACACAATCTCTATATCCTCCACTCTCTGCAATCTCCTATACAATCTCTATATCCCTCCACTCTCTGCAATCTCCTATACAATCTCTATATCCCTCCTCTCTTCCATCTCCTACAGAATCTCTATATCCTCCACTCTCTGCAATCTCCTATACAATCTCTATATCCTCCACTCTCTGCAATCTCCTATACAATCTCTATATCCTCCACTCTCTGCAATCTCCTATACAATCTCTGCATCCCTCCTCTCTGCAATCTCCTACACAATCTCTATATCCTCCACTCTCTGCAATCTCCTATACAATCTCTATATCCTCCACTCTCTGAAATCTCCTATACAATCTCTATATCCCTCCACTCTCTGCAATTTCCTATACAATCTCTATATCCCTCCTCTCTGCCATCTCGTACACAATGTCTATATCCTCCACTCTCTGCAATCTCCTAGACAACCTCCATATCCTCCACTCTCTGCAATCTCCTATACAATCTCGGCATCCTCCACTCTCTGCAATCTCCTATACAATCTCTATATCCCTCCATTCTCTGCAATCTCCTATACAATCTCTACATCCTCCACTCTCTGCAATCTCCTATACAATCTCTATATCCCGCCTCTCTGCAATCTCCTACACAATCTCTATATCCTCCACTCTCTGCAATCTCCTATACAATCTCTATATCCTCCACTCTCTGCAATCTCCTATACAATCTCTATATCCCTCCACTCTCTGCAATTTCCTATACAATCTCTATATCCCTCCTCTCTGCCATCTCCTACACAATGTCTATATCCTCCACTCTCTGCAATCTCCTAGACAACCTCTATATCCTCTACTCTCTGCAATCTCCTATACAATCTCTATATCCTCCACTCTCTGCAATCTCCTATACAATCTCTGCATCCCTCCTCTCTGCAATCTCCTATACAATCTGTATATCCTCCACTCTCTGCAATCTCCTATACAATCTCTATATCCTACACTGTCTGCAATCTCCAATACAATCTCTGCATCCCCCTTCTCTGCAATCTCCTATGCAATCTCTATATCCCTCCTCTCTGCAATCTGCTATACAATCTATATCCTCCACTCTCTGCAATCTCCTATACAATCTCCTATACAATCTCTATATCCCACCTCTCTGCAATCTGCTATACAATCTCTATATCCTCCACTCTCTGCAATCTCCTATACAATCTCTACATCCTCCACTCTCTGCAATCTCCTATACAATCTCTATATCCTCCACTCTCTGCAATCTCGTATACAATCTCTGCATCCTCCAGTCTCTGCAATCTCCTATAAAATCTCTATATCCCTCCACTCTCTGCAATCTCCTATACAATCTCTATATCCTCTACTTTCTGCAATCTCCTATACAATCTCTATATCCCTTCTCTCTGCAATCTCCAACACAACCTCTATATCCCCCAGTCTCTGCAATCTCCTATACAATCTCTATATCCTCCACTCTCTGCAATCTCCTATACAATCTCTATATCCCTCCACTCTCTGCAATCTCCTATACAATCTCTATATCCCTCCTCTCTGCCATCTCCTACACAATCTCTATATCCTCCACTCTCTGCAATCTCCTATACAATCTCTATATCCTCCACTCTCTGCAATCTCCTATACAATCTCTGCATCTCTCCTCTCTGCAATCTCCTATACAATCTCCATATCCCTCTTCTCTGCAATCTCCTATACAATCTCTATATCCCTCCTCTCTGCAATCTCCTGTACAATCTGTACATCTCTCCTCTCCGCAATCTCCTATACAATCTCTGCATCACCCCCTCTGCAATCTCCTATACAATCTCTATATCGCCACTCTCTCTGCAATCTGCTATACAATCTCTATATCCTCCACTTTCTGCAATCTCCTATACAATCGCTGCATCCCTCCTCTCTGCAATCCCCTAGACAATCTCTATATCCCGCCTCTCTGCAATCTCCTACACAATCTCAATATCCTCCACTCTCTGCAATCTCCTATACAATCTCTATATCCTCCACTCTCTGCAATCTCCTATACAATCTCTATATCCCTCCACTCTCTGCAATTTCCTATACAATCTCTACATCCCTCCTCTCAGCCATCTCCTACACAATGTCTATATCCTCCACTCTCTGCAATCTCCTAGACAACCTCTATATCCTCTACTCTCTGCAATCTCCTATACAATCTCTATATCCTCCACTCTCTGCAATCTCCTATACAATCTCTGCATCCCTCCTCTCTGCAATCTCCTATACAATCTGTATATCCTCCACTCTCTGCAATCTCCTATACAATCTCTATATCCTCCACTCTCTGCAATCTCCTATACAATCTCTGCATCCCCCTTCTCTGCAATCTCCTATGCAATCTCTATATCCCTCCTCTCTGCAATCTGCTATACAATCTATATCCTCCACTCTCTGCAATCTCCTATACAATCTCTATATCCCACCTCTCTGCAATCTGCTATACAATCTCTATATCCTCCACTCTCTGCAATCTCCTATACAATCTCAACATCCTCCACTCTCTGCAATCTCCTATACAATCTCTATATCCTCCACTCTCTGCAATCTCCTATACAATCTCTGCATCCTCCAGTCTCTGGAATCTCCTATACAATCTCTATATCCCTCCACTCTCTGCAATCTCCTATACAATCTCTATATCCTCCACTCTCTGCAATCTCCTATACAATCTCTATATCCCTCCTCTCTGCAATCTCCAACACAACCTCTATATCCCCCAGTCTCTGCAATCTCCTATACAATCTCTATATCCTCCACTCTCTGCAATCTCCTATACAATCTCTATATCCCTCCACTCTCTGCAATCTCCTATACAATCTCTATATCCCTCCTCTCTGCCATCTCCTACACAATCTCTATATCCTCCACTCTCTGCAATCTCCTATACAATCTCTATATCGTCCACTCTCTGCAATCTCCTATACAATCTCTGCATCCCTCCTCTCTGCAATCTCCTATACAATCTCTATATACCTCTTCTCTGCAATCTCCTATACAATCTCTATATCCCTCCTCTCTGCAATCTCCTGTACAATCTCTACATCTCTCCTCTCCGCAATCTCCTATAGAATCTCTGCATCCCCCCCTCTGCAATCTCCTATACAATCTCCATATCGCTACTCTCTCTGCAATCTGCTATACAATCTCTATATTCTCCACTCTCTGCAATCTCCTATACAATCGCTGCATCCCTCCTCTCTGCAATCACCTATACAATCTCTATATCCCTCCTCTCTGCAATCTCCTATACAATCTCTATATCCTTCCTCTCTGCAATATCCTGTACAATCTCTACATCCCCCCTCTCTGCAATCTCCTATACAATCTCTATATCCCTCCTCTCAGCAATCTCCTATACAATCTCTATATCCTCCAATCTCTGCAATCTCCTAGAGAATCTCTACATCCTCCACTCTCTGCAATCTCCTATACAATATCTATATCCTCCACTCTCTGCAATCTCCTATACAATTTCTGCATCCTCTACTCTCTGCAATCTCCTATACAATCTCTATATCCCTCCACTCTCTGCAATCTCCTACACAATCTCTATATCCTCCACTCTCTGCAATCTCCTATACAATCTCCTATACAATCTCTATATCCCTCCTCTCTGCAATCTGCTATACAATCTGTATATCCTCCACTCTCTGCAATCTCCTATACAATCTCTACATACTCCACTCTCTGCAATCTCCTATACATCTCTATATCCTCCACTCTCTGCAATCTCCTATACAATCTCTGCATCCACCACTCTCTGCAATCTCCTATACAATCTCTGTATCCCTCCACTCTCTGCAATCTCCCATACAATCTCTGCATCCTCCACTCTCTGCAATCTCCTATACAATCTCTATATCCCGCCTCTCTGCAATCTCCAACACAATCTCTATATCCTCCACTCTCTGCAATCTCCTATACAATCTCTATATTCTTCCACTCTCTGCAATCTCCGATACAATGTCTATATCCGTCCTCTCTGCCATCTCCTACACAATCTCTATATCCTCCACTCTCTGCAATCTCCTATACAATCTCTATATCCTCCACTCTCTGCAATCTCCTATACAATCTCTATATCCTCCACTCTCTGCAATCTCCTATACAATCTCTGCATCCCTCCTCTCTGCAATCTCCTATACAATCTCTATATCCCTCCTCTCTGCAATCTCCTATATAATCTCTACATCCCCCTCTCTGCAATCTCCTATACAATCTCTATATCCCTCCTCTCTTCAATCTCCTATACAATCTCTATATCCTCCACTCTCTGCAATCTCCTATACAATCTCTGCATCCTCCACTCTCTGCAATCTCCTATACAATCTCTATATCCCTCCATTCTCTGCAATCTCCTATACAATCTCTACATCCTCCACTCTCTGCAATCTCCTATACAATCTCTATATCCCGCCTGTCTGCAATCTCCTACACAATCTCTATATCCTCCACTCTCTGCAATCTCCTATACAATCTCTATATCCTCCACTCTCTGCAATCTCCTATACAATCTCTATATCCCTCCACTCTCTGCAATTTTCTATACAATCTCTATATCCCTCCTCTCTGCCATCTCCTACACAATGTCTATATCCTCCACTCTCTGCAATCTCCTAGACAACCTCTATATCCTCTACTCTCTGCAATCTCCTATACAATCTCTATATCCTCCACTCTCTGCAATCTCCTATACAATCTCTGCATCCCTCCTCTCTGCAATCTCCTATACAATCTGTATATCCTCCACTCTCTGCAATCTCCTATACAATCTCTATATCCTCCACACTCTGAAATCTCCTATACAATCTCTGCATCCCCCTTCTCTGCAATCTCCTATGCAATCTCTATATCCCTCCTCTCTGCAATCTGCTATAAAATCTATATCCTCCACTCTCTGCAATCTCCTATACAATCTCTATATCCCACCTCTCTGCAATCTGCTATACAATCTCTATATCCTCCACTCTCTGCAATCTCCTATACAATCTCTACATCCTCCACTCTCTGCAATCTCCTATACAATCTCTATATCCTCCACTCTCTGCAATCTCGTATACAATCTCTGCATCCTCCAGTCTCTGCAATCTCCTATACAATCTCTATATCCCTCCACTCTCTGCAATCTCCTATACAATCTCTATATCCTCTACTTTCTGCAATCTCCTATACAATCTCTATATCCCTTCTCTCTGCAATCTCCAACACAACCTCTATATCCCCCAGTCTCTGCAATCTCCTATACAATCTCTATATCCTCCACTCTCTGCAATCTCCTATACAATCTCTATATCCCTCCACCCTCTGCAATCTCCTATACAATCTCTATATCCCTCCTCTCTGCCATCTCCTACACAATCTCTATATCCTCCACTCTCTGCAATCTCATATACAATCTCTATATCCTCCACTCTCTGCAATCTCCTATACAATCTCTGCATCTCTCCTCTCTGCAATCTCCTATACAATCTCTATATCCCTCTTCTCTGCAATCTCCTATACAATCTCTATATCCCTCCTCTCTGCAATCTCCTGTACAATCTCTACATCTCTCCTCTCCGCAATCTCCTATACAATCTCTGCATCCCCCCCTCTGCAATCTCCTATACAATTTCTATATCGCTACTCTCTCTGCAATCTGCTATACAATCTCTATATCCCTCCTCTCTGCAATCTCCTATACAATCTCTATATCCTTCCTCTCAGCAATCACCTATACAATCTCTATATCCTCCACTCTCTGCATTCTCCTATACAATCTCTATATCCCTCCTCTCTGCAATCTGGTATACAATCTCTATATCCTCCAATCTCTGCAATCTCCTAGAGAATCTCTACATCCTCCACTCTCTGCAATCTCCTATACAATATCTATATCCTCCACTCTCTGCAATCTCCTATACAATCTCTGCATCCTCTACTCTCTGCAATCTCCTATACAATCTCTATATCCCTCCACTCTCTGCAATCTCCTACACAATCTCTATATCCTCCACTCTCTGCAATCTCCTATACAATCTCCTATACAATCTCTATATCCCTCCTCTCTGCAATCTGCTATACAATCTGTATATCCTCCACTCTCTGCAATCTCCTATACAATCTCTACATACTCCACTCTCTGCAATCTCCTATACATCTCTATATCCTCCACTCTCTGCAATCTCCTATACAATCTCTGCATCCACCACTCTCTGCAATCTCCTATACAATCTCTGTATCCCTCCACTCTCTGGAATCTCCCATACAATCTCTGCATCCTCCACTCTCTGCAATCTCCTATACAATCTCTATATCCCGCCTCTCTGCAATCTCCAACACAATCTCTATATCCTCCACTCTCTGCAATCTCCTATACAATCTCTATATCCCTCCACTCTCTGCAATCTCCTATACAATCTCTATATCCCTCCTCTCTGCCATCTCCTACACAATCTCTATATCCTCCACTCTCTGCAATCTCCTATACAATCTCTATATCCTCCACTCTCTGCAATCTCCTATACAATCTCTATATCCTCCACTCTCTGCAATCTCCTATACAATCTCTATATCCTCCACTCTCTGCAATCTCCTATACAATCTCTGCATCCCTCCTCTCTGCAATCTGCTATACAATCTGTATATCCTCCACTCTCTGCAATCTCCTATACAATCTCTATATCCTCCACTCTCTGCAATCTCCTATACAATCTCTGCATCCCCCTTCTCTGCAATCTCCTATGCAATCTCTATATCCCTCCTCTCTGCAATCTGCTATACAATCTATATCCTCCACTCTCTGCAATCTCCTATACAATCTCCTATACAATCTCTATATCCCACCTCTCTGCAATCTGCTATACAATTTCTATATCCTCCACTCTCTGCAATCTCCTATACAATCTCTACATCCTCCACTCTCTGCAATCTCCTATACAATCTCTATATCCTCCACTCTCTGCAATCTCTTATACAATCTCTGCATCCTCCAGTCTCTGCAATCTCCTATACAATCTCTATATCTCTCCACTCTCTGCAATCTCCTATACAATCTCTACATCCTCTACTTTCTGCAATCTCCTATACAATCTCTATATCCCTTCTCTCTGCAATCTCCAACACAACCTCTATATCCCCCAGTCTCTGCAATCTCCTATACAATCTCATCCTCCACTCTGTGCAATCTCCTATACAATCTCTATATCCCTCCACTCTCTGCAATCTCCTATACAATCTCTATATCCCTCCTCTCTGCCATCTCCTACACAATCTCTATATCCTCCACTCTCTGCAATCTCCTATACAATCTCTATATCCTCCACTCTCTGCAATCTCCTATACAATCTCTGCATCTCTCGTCTCTGCAATCTCCTATACAATCTCTATATCCCTCTTCTCTGCAATCTCCTATACAATCTCTATATCCCTCCTCTCTGCAATCTCCTGTACAATCTCTACATCTCTCCTCTCCGCAATCTCCTATACAATCTCTGCATCCCCCCCTCTGCAATCTCCTATACAATCTCTATATCGCTACTCTCTCTGCAATCTGCTATACAATCTCTATATCCCTCCTCTCTGCAATCTCCTATACAATCTCTATATCCTTCCTCTCAGCAATCTCCTATAGAATCTCTATATCCTCCACTCTCTGCATTCTCCTATACAATCTCTATATCCCTCCTCTCTGCAATCTGCTATACAATCTCTATATCCTCCAATCTCTGCAATCTCCTAGAGAATCTCTACATCCTCCACTCTCTGCAATCTCCTATACAATATCTATATCCTCCACTCTCTGCAATCTTCTATACAATCTCTACATCCTCTACTCTCTGCAATCTCCTATACAATCTCTATATCCCTCCACTCTCTGCAATCTCCTACACAATCTCTATATCCTCCACTCTCTGCAATCTCCTATACAATCTCCTATACAATCTCTATATCCCTCCTCTCTGCAATCTGCTATACAATCTGTATATCCTCCACTCTCTGCAATCTCCTATACAATCTCTACATACTCCACTCTCTGCAATCTCCTATACATCTCTATATCCTCCACTCTCTGCAATCTCCTATACAATCTCGGCATCCACCACTCTCTGCAATCTCCTATACAATCTCTGTATCCCTCCACTCTCTGCAATCTCCCATACAATCTCTGCATCCTCCACTCTCTGCAATCTCCTATAGAATCTCTATATCCCGCCTCTCTGCAATCTCCAACACAATCTCTATATCCTCCACTCTCTGCAATCTCCTATACAATCTCTATACCCCTCCACTCTCTGCAATCTCCTATACAATCTCTATATCCCTCCTCTCTGCCATCTCCTACACAATCTCTATATCCTCCACTCTCTGCAATCTCCTATACAATCTCTATATCCTCCACTCTCTGGAATCTCCTATACAATCTCTATATCCTCCACTCTCTGCAATCTCCTATATAATCTCTGCATCCCTCCTCTCTGCAATCTCCTATACAATCTCTATATCCCTCCTCTCTGCAATCTCCTATATAATCTCTACATCCCCCTCTCTGCAATCTCCTATAAAATCTCTATATCCCTCCTCTCTTCAATCTCCTATACAATCTCTATATCCTCCACTCTCTGCAATCTCCTATACAATCTCTATATCCCTCCATTCTCTGCAATCTCCTATACAATCTCTACATCCTCCACTCTCTGCAATCTCCTATACAATCTCTATATCCCGCCTGTCTGCAATCTCCTACACAATCTCTATATCCTCCACTCTCTGCAATCTCCTATACAATCTCTATATCCTCCACTCTCTGCAATCTCCTATACAATCTCTATATCCCTCCACTCTCTGCAATTTCCTATACAATCTCTATATCCCTCCTCTCTGCCATCTCCTACACAATGTCTATATCCTCCACTCTCTGCAATCTCCTAGACAACCTCTATATCCTCTACTCTCTGCAATCTCCTATACAATCTCTGCATCCCTCCTCTCTGCAATCTCCTATACAATCTGTATATCCTCCACTCTCTGCAATCTCCTATACAATCTCTATATCCTCCACTCTCTGCAATCTCCTATACAATCTCTGCATCCCCCTTCTCTGCAATCTCCTATGTAATCTCTATATCCCTCCTCTCTGCAATCTGCTATACAATCTATATCCTCCACTCTCTGCAATCTCCTATACAATCTCTATATCCCACCTCTCTGCAATCTGCTATACAATCTCTATATCCTCCACTCTCTGCAATCTCCTATACAATCTCTTCATCCTCCACTCTCTGCAATCTCCTATACAATCTCTATATCCTCCACTCTCTGCAATCTCGTATACAATCTCTGCATCCTCCAGTCTCTGCAATCTCCTATACAATCTCTATATCCCTCCACTCTCTGCAATCTCCTATACAATCTCTATATCCTCTACTTTCTGCAATCTCCTATACAATCTCTATATCCCTTCTCTCTGCAATCTCCAACACAACCTCTATATCCCCCAGTCTCTGCAATCTCCTATACAATCTCTATATCCTCCACTCTCTGCAATCTCCTATACAATCTCTATATCCCTCCACTCCCTGCAATCTCCTATACAATCTCTATATCCCTCCTCTCTGCCATCTCCTACACAATCTCTATATCCTCCACTCTCTGCAATCTCATATACAATCTCTATATCCTCCACTCTCTGCAATCTCCTATACAATCTCTGCATCTCTCCTCTCTGCAATCTCCTATACAATCTCTATATCCCTCTTCTGTGCAATCTCCTATACAATCTCTATATCCCTCCTCTCTGCAATCTCCTGTACAATCTCTACATCTCTCCTCTCCGCAATCTCCTATACAATCTCTGCATCCCCCCCTCTGCAATCTCCTATACAATCTCTATATCGCTACTCTCTCTGCAATCTGCTATACAATCTCTATATCCCTCCTCTTTGCAATCTCCTATACAATCTCTATATCCTTCCTCTCAGCAATCACCTATACAATCTCTATATCCTCCAATCTCTGCAATCTCCTAGAGAATCTCTACATCCTCCACTCTCTGCAATCTCCTATACAATATCTATATCCTCCACTCTCTGCAATCTCCTATACAATCTCTGCATCCTCTACTCTCTGCAATCTCCTATACAATCTCTATATCCCTCCACTCTCTGCAATCTCCTACACAATCTCTATATCCTCCACTCTCTGCAATCTCCTATACAATCTCCTATACAATCTCTATATCCCTCCTCCCTGCAATCTGCGATACAATCTGTATATCCTCCACTCTCTGCAATCTCCTATACAATCTCTACATACTCCACACTCTGCAATCTCCTATACATCTCTATATCCTCCACTCTCTGCAATCTCCTAGAGAATCTCTACATCCTCCACTCTCTGCAATCTCCTATACAATATCTATATCCTCCACTCTCTGCAATCTCCTATACAATCTCTGCATCCTCTACTCTCTGCAATCTCCTATACAATCTCTATATCCCTCCACTCTCTGCAATCTCCTACACAATCTCTATATCCTCCACTCTCTGCAATCTCCTATACAATCTCCTATACAATCTCTATATCCCTCCTCTCTGCAATCTGCTATACAATCTGTATATCCTCCACTCTCTGCAATCTCCTATACAATCTCTACATACTCCACTCTCTGCAATCTCCTATACATCTCTATATCCTCCACTCTCTGCAATCTCCTATACAATCTCTGCATCCACCACTCTCTGCAATCTCCTATACAATCTCTGTATCCCTCCACTCTCTGGAATCTCCCATACAATCTCTGCATCCTCCACTCTCTGCAATCTCCTATACAATCTCTATATCCCGCCTCTCTGCAATCTCCAACACAATCTCTATATCCTCCACTCTCTGCAATCTCCTATACAATCTCTATATCCCTCCACTCTCTGCAATCTCCTATACAATCTCTATATCCCTCCTCTCTGCCATCTCCTACACAATCTCTATATCCTCCACTCTCTGCAATCTCCTATACAATCTCTATATCCTCCACTCTCTGCAATCTCCTATACAATCTCTATATCCTCCACTCTCTGCAATCTCCTATACAATCTCTATATCCTCCACTCTCTGCAATCTCCTATACAATCTCTGCATCCCTCCTCTCTGCAATCTGCTATACAATCTGTATATCCTCCACTCTCTGCAATCTCCTATACAATCTCTATATCCTCCACTCTCTGCAATCTCCTATACAATCTCTGCATCCCCCTTCTCTGCAATCTCCTATGCAATCTCTATATCCCTCCTCTCTGCAATCTGCTATACAATCTATATCCTCCACTCTCTGCAATCTCCTATACAATCTCCTATACAATCTCTATATCCCACCTCTCTGCAATCTGCTATACAATTTCTATATCCTCCACTCTCTGCAATCTCCTATACAATCTCTACATCCTCCACTCTCTGCAATCTCCTATACAATCTCTATATCCTCCACTCTCTGCAATCTCTTATACAATCTCTGCATCCTCCAGTCTCTGCAATCTCCTATACAATCTCTATATCTCTCCACTCTCTGCAATCTCCTATACAATCTCTACATCCTCTACTTTCTGCAATCTCCTATACAATCTCTATATCCCTTCTCTCTGCAATCTCCAACACAACCTCTATATCCCCCAGTCTCTGCAATCTCCTATACAATCTCATCCTCCACTCTGTGCAATCTCCTATACAATCTCTATATCCCTCCACTCTCTGCAATCTCCTATACAATCTCTATATCCCTCCTCTCTGCCATCTCCTACACAATCTCTATATCCTCCACTCTCTGCAATCTCCTATACAATCTCTATATCCTCCACTCTCTGCAATCTCCTATACAATCTCTGCATCTCTCGTCTCTGCAATCTCCTATACAATCTCTATATCCCTCTTCTCTGCAATCTCCTATACAATCTCTATATCCCTCCTCTCTGCAATCTCCTGTACAATCTCTACATCTCTCCTCTCCGCAATCTCCTATACAATCTCTGCATCCCCCCCTCTGCAATCTCCTATACAATCTCTATATCGCTACTCTCTCTGCAATCTGCTATACAATCTCTATATCCCTCCTCTCTGCAATCTCCTATACAATCTCTATATCCTTCCTCTCAGCAATCTCCTATAGAATCTCTATATCCTCCACTCTCTGCATTCTCCTATACAATCTCTATATCCCTCCTCTCTGCAATCTGCTATACAATCTCTATATCCTCCAATCTCTGCAATCTCCTAGAGAATCTCTACATCCTCCACTCTCTGCAATCTCCTATACAATATCTATATCCTCCACTCTCTGCAATCTTCTATACAATCTCTACATCCTCTACTCTCTGCAATCTCCTATACAATCTCTATATCCCTCCACTCTCTGCAATCTCCTACACAATCTCTATATCCTCCACTCTCTGCAATCTCCTATACAATCTCCTATACAATCTCTATATCCCTCCTCTCTGCAATCTGCTATACAATCTGTATATCCTCCACTCTCTGCAATCTCCTATACAATCTCTACATACTCCACTCTCTGCAATCTCCTATACATCTCTATATCCTCCACTCTCTGCAATCTCCTATACAATCTCGGCATCCACCACTCTCTGCAATCTCCTATACAATCTCTGTATCCCTCCACTCTCTGCAATCTCCCATACAATCTCTGCATCCTCCACTCTCTGCAATCTCCTATAGAATCTCTATATCCCGCCTCTCTGCAATCTCCAACACAATCTCTATATCCTCCACTCTCTGCAATCTCCTATACAATCTCTATACCCCTCCACTCTCTGCAATCTCCTATACAATCTCTATATCCCTCCTCTCTGCCATCTCCTACACAATCTCTATATCCTCCACTCTCTGCAATCTCCTATACAATCTCTATATCCTCCACTCTCTGCAATCTCCTATACAATCTCTATATCCTCCACTCTCTGCAATCTCCTATATAATCTCTGCATCCCTCCTCTCTGCAATCTCCTATACAATCTCTATATCCCTCCTCTCTGCAATCTCCTATATAATCTCTACATCCCCCTCTCTGCAATCTCCTATACAATCTCTATATCCCTCCTCTCTTCAATCTCCTATACAATCTCTATATCCTCCACTCTCTGCAATCTCCTATACAATCTCTATATCCCTCCATTCTCTGCAATCTCCTATACAATCTCTACATCCTCCACTCTCTGCAATCTCCTATACAATCTCTATATCCCGCCTGTCTGCAATCTCCTACACAATCTCTATATCCTCCACTCTCTGCAATCTCCTATACAATCTCTATATCCTCCACTCTCTGCAATCTCCTATACAATCTCTATATCCCTCCACTCTCTGCAATTTCCTATACAATCTCTATATCCCTCCACTCTGCCATCTCCTACACAATGTCTATATCCTCCACTCTCTGCAATCTCCTAGACAACCTCTATATCCTCTACTCTCTGCAATCTCCTATACAATCTCTGCATCCCTCCTCTCTGCAATCTCCTATACAATCTGTATATCCTCCACTCTCTGCAATCTCCTATACAATCTCTATATCCTCCACTCTCTGCAATCTCCTATACAATCTCTGCATCCCCCTTCTCTGCAATCTCCTATGTAATCTCTATATCCCTCCTCTCTGCAATCTGCTATACAATCTATATCCTCCACTCTCTGCAATCTCCTATACAATCTCTATATCCCACCTCTCTGCAATCTGCTATACAATCTCTATATCCTCCACTCTCTGCAATCTCCTATACAATCTCTTCATCCTCCACTCTCTGCAATCTCCTATACAATCTCTATATCCTCCACTCTCTGCAATCTCGTATACAATCTCTGCATCCTCCAGTCTCTGCAATCTCCTATACAATCTCTATATCCCTCCACTCTCTGCAATCTCCTATACAATCTCTATATCCTCTACTTTCTGCAATCTCCTATACAATCTCTATATCCCTTCTCTCTGCAATCTCCAACACAACCTCTATATCCCCCAGTCTCTGCAATCTCCTATACAATCTCTATATCCTCCACTCTCTGCAATCTCCTATACAATCTCTATATCCCTCCACTCCCTGCAATCTCCTATACAATCTCTATATCCCTCCTCTCTGCCATCTCCTACACAATCTCTATATCCTCCACTCTCTGCAATCTCATATACAATCTCTATATCCTCCACTCTCTGCAATCTCCTATACAATCTCTGCATCTCTCCTCTCTGCAATCTCCTATACAATCTCTATATCCCTCTTCTGTGCAATCTCCTATACAATCTCTATATCCCTCCTCTCTGCAATCTCCTGTACAATCTCTACATCTCTCCTCTCCGCAATCTCCTATACAATCTCTGCATCCCCCCCTCTGCAATCTCCTATACAATCTCTATATCGCTACTCTCTCTGCAATCTGCTATACAATCTCTATATCCCTCCTCTTTGCAATCTCCTATACAATCTCTATATCCTTCCTCTCAGCAATCACCTATACAATCTCTATATCCTCCAATCTCTGCAATCTCCTAGAGAATCTCTACATCCTCCACTCTCTGCAATCTCCTATACAATATCTATATCCTCCACTCTCTGCAATCTCCTATACAATCTCTGCATCCTCTACTCTCTGCAATCTCCTATACAATCTCTATATCCCTCCACTCTCTGCAATCTCCTACACAATCTCTATATCCTCCACTCTCTGCAATCTCCTATACAATCTCCTATACAATCTCTATATCCCTCCTCCCTGCAATCTGCGATACAATCTGTATATCCTCCACTCTCTGCAATCTCCTATACAATCTCTACATACTCCACACTCTGCAATCTCCTATACATCTCTATATCCTCCACTCTCTGCAATCTCCTATACAATCTCTGCATCCACCACTCTCTGCAATCTCCTATACAATCTCTGTATCCCTCCACTCTCTGCAATCTCCCATACAATCTCTGCATCCTCCACTCTCTGCAATCTCCTATACAATCTCTATATCCCGCCTCTCTGCAATCTCCAACACAATCTCTATATCCTCCACTCTCTGCAATCTCCTATACAATCTCTATATCCCTCCACTCTCTGCAATCTCCTATACAATCTCTATATCCCTCCTCTCTTCCATCTCCTACAGAATCTCTATATCCTCCACTCTCTGCAATCTCCTATACAATCTCTATATCCTCCACTCTCTGCAATCTCCTATACAATCTCTATATCCTCCACTCTCTGCAATCTCCTATACAATCTCTGCATCCCTCCTCTCTGCAATCTCCTACACAATCTCTATATCCTCCACTCTCTGCAATCTCCTATACAATCTCTATATCCTCCACTCTCTGAAATCTCCTATACAATCTCTATATCCCTCCACTCTCTGCAATTTCCTATACAATCTCTATATCCCTCCTCTCTGCCATCTCGTACACAATGTCTATATCCTCCACTCTCTGCAATCTCCTAGACAACCTCCATATCCTCTACTCTCTGCAATCTCCTATACAATCTCTATATCCTCCACTCTCTGCAATCTCCTATACAATCTCTGCATCCCTCCTCTCTGCAATCTCCTATACAATCTGTATATCGTCCACTCTCTGCAATCTCCTATACAATCTCTATATCCTCCACTCTCTGCAATCTCCTATACAATCTCTGCATCCCCCTTCTCTGCAATCTCCTATGCAATCTCTATATCCCTCCTCTCTGCAATCTGCTATACAATCTATATCCTCCACTCTCTGCAATCTCCTATACAATCTCCTATACAATCTCTATATCCCACCTCTCTGCAATCTGCTATACAATCTCTATATCCTCCACTCTCTGCAATCTCCTATACAATCTCTACATCCTCCACTCTCTGCAATCTCCTATACAATCTCTATATCCTCCACTCTCTGCAATCTCGTATACAATCTCTGCATCCTCCAGTCTCTGCAATCTCCTATAAAATCTCTATATCCCTCCACTCTCTGCAATCTCCTATACAATCTCTATATCCTCTACTTTCTGCAATCTCCTATACAATCTCTATATCCCTTCTCTCTGCAATCTCCAACACAACCTCTATATCCCCCAGTCTCTGCAATCTCCTATACAATCTCTATATCCTCCACTCTCTGCAATCTCCTATACAATGTCTATATCCCTCCACTCTCTGCAATCTCCTATACAATCTCTATATTCCTCCTCTCTGCCATCTCCTACACAATCTCTATATCCTCCACTCTCTGCAATCTCCTATACAATCTCTATATCCTCCACTCTCTGCAATCTCCTATACAATCTCTGCATCTCTCCTCTCTGCAATCTCCTATACAATCTCTATATCCCTCTTCTCTGCAATCTCCTATACAATCTCTATATCCCTCCTCTCTGCAATCTCCTGTACAATCTCTACATCTCTCCTCTCCGCAATCTCCTATACAATCTCTGCATCACCCCCTCTGCAATCTCCTATACAATCTCTATATCGCCACTCTCTCTGCAATCTGCTATACAATCTCTATATCCTCCACTTTCTGCAATCTCCTATACAATCGCTGCATCCCTCCTCTCTGCAATCTCCTAGACAATCTCTATATCCCTCCTCTCTGCAATCTCCTATACAATCTCTATATCCTTCCTCTCTGCAATCTCCTATACAATCTCTATATCCTCCACTCTCTGCAATCTCCTATACAATCTCTGCATCCTCCAGTCTCTGCAATCTCCTATACAATCTCTATATCCCTCCACTCTCTGCAATCTCCTATACAATCTCTATATCCTCCACTCTCTGCAATCTCCTATACAATCTCTATATCCCTCCTCTCTGCAATCTCCAACACAACCTCTATATCCCCCAGTCTCTGCAATCTCCTATACAATCTCTATATCCTCCACTCTCTGCAATCTCCTATACAATCTCTATATCCCTCCACTCTCTGCAATCTCCTATACAATCTCTATATCCCTCCTCTCTGCCATCTCCTACACAATCTCTATATCCTCCACTCTCTGCAATCTCCTATACAATCTCTATATCCTCCACTCTCTGCAATCTCCTATACAATCTCTGCATCCCTGCTCTCTGCAATCTCCTATACAATCTCTATATACCTCTTCTCTGCAATCTCCTATACAATCTCTATATCCCTCCTCTCTGCAATCTCCTGTACAATCTCTACATCTCTCCTCTCCGCAATCTCCTATACAATCTCTGCATCCCCCCCTCTGCAATCTCTATATCGCTACTCTCTCTGCAATCTGCTATACAATCTCTATATTCTCCACTCTCTGCAATCTCCTATACAATCGCTGCATCCCTCCTCTCTGCAATCTCCTATACAATCTCTATATCCCTCCTCTCTGCAATCTCCTATACAATCTCTATATCCTTCCTCTCTGCAATATCCTGTACAATCTCTACATCCCCCCTCTCTGCAATCTCCTATACAATCTCTATATCCCTCCTCTCAGCAATCTCCTATACAATCTCTATATCCTCCACTCTCTGCATTCTCCTATACAATCTCTATATCCCTCCTCTCTGCAATCTGCTATACAATCTCTATATCCTCCAATCTCTGCAATCTCCTAGAGAATCTCTACATCCTCCACTCTCTGCAATCTCCTATACAATATCTATATCCTCCACTCTCTGCAATCTCCTATACAATTTCTGCATCCTCTACTCTCTGCAATCTCCTATACAATCTCTATATCCCTCCACTCTCTGCAATCTCCTACACAATCTCTATATCCTCCACTCTCTGCAATCTCCTATACAATCTCCTATACAATCTCTATATCCCTCCTCTCTGCAATCTGCTATACAATCTGTATATCCTCCACTCTCTGCAATCTCCTATACAATCTCTACATACTCCACTCTCTGCAATCTCCTATACATCTCTATATCCTCCACTCTCTGCAATCTCCTATACAATCTCTGCATCCACCACTCTCTGCAATCTCCTATACAATCTCTGTATCCCTCCACTCTCTGCAATCTCCCATACAATCTCTGCATCCTCCACTCTCTGCAATCTCCTATACAATCTCTATATCCCGCCTCTCTGCAATCTCCAACACAATCTCTATATCCTCCACTCTCTGCAATCTCCTATACAATCTCTGCATCTCTCCTCTCTGCAATCTCCTATACAATCTCTATATCCCTCTTCTCTGCAATCTCCTATACAATCTCTATATCCCTCCTCTCTGCAATCTCCTGTACAATCTCTACATCTCTCCTCTCCGCAATCTCCTATACAATCTCTGCATCACCCCCTCTGCAATCTCCTATACAATCTGTATATCACCACTCTCTCTGCAATCTGCTATACAATCTCTATATCCTCCACTTTCTGCAATCTCCTATACAATCGCTGCATCCCTCCTCTCTGCAATCTCCTAGACAATCTCTGTATCCCTCCTCTCTGCAATCTCCTATACAATCTCTATATCCTTCCTCTCTGCAATCTCCTATACAATCTCTATATCCTCCACTCTCTGCAATCTCCTATACAATCTCTGCATCCTCCAGTCTCTGCAATCTCCTATACAATCTCTATATCCCTCCACTCTCTGCAATCTCCTATACAATCTCTATATCCTCCACTCTCTGCAATCTCCTATACAATCTCTATATCCCTCCTCTCTGCAATCTCCAACACAACCTCTATATCCCCCAGTCTCTGCAATCTCCTATACAATCTCTATATCCTCCACTCTCTGCAATCTCCTATACAATCTCTATATCCCTCCACTCTCTGCAATCTCCTATACAATCTCTATATCCCTCCTCTCTGCCATCTCCTACACAATCTCTATATCCTCCACTCTCTGCAATCTCCTATACAATCTCGGCATCCTCCACTCTCTGCAATCTCCTATACAATCTCTATATCCCTCCATTCTCTGCAATCTCCTATACAATCTCTACATCCTCCACTCTCTGCAATCTCCTATACAATCTCTATATCCCGCCTCTCTGCAATCTCCTACACAATCTCTATATCCTCCACTCTCTGCAATCTCCTATACAATCTCTATATCCTCCACTCTCTGCAATCTCCTATACAATCTCTATATCCCTCCACTCTCTGCAATTTCCTATACAATCTCTATATCCCTCCTCTCTGCCATCTCCTACACAATGTCTATATCCTCCACTCTCTGCAATCTCCTAGACAACCTCTATATCCTCTACTCTCTGCAATCTCCTATACAATCTCTATATCCTCCACTCTCTGCAATCTCCTATACAATCTCTGCATCCCTCCTCTCTGCAATCTCCTATACAATCTGTATATCCTCCACTCTCTGCAATCTCCTATACAATCTCTATATCCTCCACTGTCTGCAATCTCCAATACAATCTCTGCATCCCCCTTCTCTGCAATCTCCTATGCAATCTCTATATCCCTCCTCTCTGCAATCTGCTATACAATCTATATCCTCCACTCTCTGCAATCTCCTATACAATCTCCTATACAATCTCTATATCCCACCTCTCTGCAATCTGCTATACAATCTCTATATCCTCCACTCTCTGCAATCTCCTATACAATCTCTACATCCTCCACTCTCTGCAATCTCCTATACAATCTCTATATCCTCCACTCTCTGCAATCTCGTATACAATCTCTGCATCCTCCAGTCTCTGCAATCTCCTATAAAATCTCTATATCCCTCCACTCTCTGCAATCTCCTATACAATCTCTATATCCTCTACTTTCTGCAATCTCATATACAATCTCTATATCCCTTCTCTCTGCAATCTCCAACACAACCTCTATATCCCCCAGTCTCTGCAATCTCCTATACAATCTCTATATCCTCCACTCTCTGCAATCTCCTATACAATCTCTATATCCCTCCACTCTCTGCAATCTCCTATACAATCTCTATATCCCTCCTCTCTGCCATCTCCTACACAATCTCTATATCCTCCACTCTCTGCAATCTCCTATACAATCACTATATCCTCCACTCTCTGCAATCTCCTATACAATCTCTGCATCTCTCCTCTCTGCAATCTCCTATACAATCTCCATATCCCTCTTCTCTGCAATCTCCTATACAATCTCTATATCCCTCCTCTCTGCAATCTCCTGTACAATCTGTACATCTCTCCTCTCCGCAATCTCCTATACAATCTCTGCATCACCCCCTCTGCAATCTCCTATACAATCTCTATATCGCCACTCTCTCTGCAATCTGCTATACAATCTCTATATCCTCCACTTTCTGCAATCTCCTATACAATCGCTGCATCCCTCCTCTCTGCAATCTCCTAGACAATCTCTATATCCCTCCTCTCTGCAATCTCCTATACAATCTCTATATCCTTCCTCTCTGCAATCTCCTATACAATCTCTATATCCTCCACTCTCTGCAATCTCCTATACAATCTCTGCATACTCCAGTCTCTGCAATCTCCTATACAATCTCTATATCCCTCCACTCTCTGCAATCTCCTATACAATCTCTATATCCTCCACTCTCTGCAATCTCCTATACAATCTCTATATCCCTCCTCTCTGAAATCTCCAACACAACCTCTATATCCCCCAGTCTCTGCAATCTCCTATACAATCTCTATATCCTCCACTCTCTGCAATCTCCTATACAATCTCTATATCCCTCCACTCTCTGCAATCTCCTATACAATCTCTATATCCCTGCTCTCGGCCATCTCCTACACAATCTCTATATCCTCCACTCTCTGCAATCTCCTATACAATCTCTATATCCTCCACTCTCTGCAATCTCCTATACAATCTCTGCATCCTCCAGTCTCTGCAATCTCCTATACAATCTCTATATCCCTCCACTCTCTGCAATCTCCTATACAATCTCTATATCCTCCACTCTCTGCAATCTCCTATACAATCTCTATATCCCTCCTCTCTGCAATCTCCAACACAACCTCTATATCCCCCAGTCTCTGCAATCTCCTATACAATCTCTATATCCTCCACTCTCTGCAATCTCCTATACAATCTCTATATCCCTCCACTCTCTGCAATCTCCTATACAATCTCTATATCCCTCCTCTCTGCCATCTCCTACACAATCTCTATATCCTCCACTCTCTGCAATCTCCTATACAATCTCGGCATCCTCCACTCTCTGCAATCTCCTATACAATCTCTATATCCCTCCTCTCTGCAATCTCCTGTACAATCTCTACATCTCTCCTCTCCGCAATCTCCTATACAATCTCTGCATCACCCCCTCTGCAATCTCCTATACAATCTCTATATCGCCACTCTCTCTGCAATCTGCTATACAATCTCTATATCCTCCACTTTCTGCAATCTCCTATACAATCGCTGCATCCCTCCTCTCTGCAATCTCCTAGACAATCTCTATATCCCTCCTCTCTGCAATCTCCTATACAATCTCTATATCCTTCCTCTCTGCAATCTCCTATACAATCTCTATATCCTCCACTCTCTGCAATCTCCTATACAATCTCTGCATCCTCCAGTCTCTGCAATCTCCTATACAATCTCTATATCCCTCCACTCTCTGCAATCTCCTATACAATCTCTATATCCTCCACTCTCTGCAATCTCCTATACAATCTCTATATCTCTTCTCTCTGCAATCTCCAACACAACCTCTATATCCCCCAGTCTCTGCAATCTCCTATACAATCTCTATATCCTCCACTCTCTGCAATCTCCTATACAATCTCTATATCCCTCCACTCTCTGCAATCTCCTATACAATCTCTATATCCCTCCTCTCTGCCATCTCCTACACAATCTCTATATCCTCCACTCTCTGCAATCTCCTATACAATCTCTATATCCTCCACTCTCTGCAATCTCCTATACAATCTCTGCATCCCTCCTCTCTGCAATCTCCTATACAATCTCTATATACCTCTTCTCTGCAATCTCCTATACAATCTCTATATCCCTCCTCTCTGCAATCTCCTGTACAATCTCTACATCTCTCCTCTCCGCAATCTCCTATACAATCTCTGCATCCCCCCCTCTGCAATCTCCTATACAATCTCTATATCGCTACTCTCTCTGCAATCTGCTATACAATCTCTATATTCTCCACTCTCTGCAATCTCCTATACAATCGCTGCATCCCTCCTCTCTGCAATCTCCTATACAATCTCTATATCCCTCCTCTCTGCAATCTCCTATACAATCTCTATATCCTTCCTCTCTGCAATATCCTGTACAATCTCTACATCCCCCCTCTCTGCAATCTCCTATACAATCTCTATATCCCTCCTCTCAGCAATCTCCTATACAATCTCTATATCCTCCACTCTCTGCATTCTCCTATACAATCTCTATATCCCTCCTCTCTGCAATCTGCTATACAATCTCTATATCCTCCAATCTCTGCAATCTCCTAGAGAATCTCTACATCCTCCACTCTCTGCAATCTCCTATACAATATCTATATCCTCCACTCTCTGCAATCCCCTATACAATTTCTGCATCCTCTACTCTCTGCAATCTCCTATACAATCTCTATATCCCTCCACTCTCTGCAATCTCCTACACAATCTCTATATCCTCCACTCTCTGCAATCTCCTATACAATCTCCTATACAATCTCTATATCCCTCCTCTCTGCAATCTGCTATACAATCTGTATATCCTCCACTCTCTGCAATCTCCTATACAATCTCTACATACTCCACTCTCTGCAATCTCCTATACATCTCTATATCCTCCACTCTCTGCAATCTCCTATACAATCTCTGCATCCACCACTCTCTGCAATCTCCTATACAATCTCTGTATCCCTCCACTCTCTGCAATCTCCCATACAATCTCTGCATCCTCCACTCTCTGCAATCTCCTATACAATCTCTATATCCCGCCTCTCTGCAATCTCCAACACAATCTCTATATCCTCCACTCTCTGCAATCTCCTATACAATCTCTATATCCTCTACTCTCTGCAATCTCCTATACAATCTCTGCATCTCTCCTCTCTGCAATCTCCTATACAATCTCTATATCCCTCTTCTCTGCAATCTCCTATACAATCTCTATATCCCTCCCCTCTGCAATCTCCTGTACAATCTCTACATCTCTCCTCTCCGCAATCTCCTATACAATCTCTGCATCACCCCCTCTGCAATCTCCTATACAATCTCTATATCACCACTCTCTCTGCAATCTGCTATACAATCTCTATATCCTCCACTTTCTGCAATCTCCTATACAATCGCTGCATCCCTCCTCTCTGCAATCTCCTAGACAATCTCTGTATCCCTCCTCTCTGCAATCTCCTATACAATCTCTATATCCTTCCTCTCTGCAATCTCCTATACAATCTCTATATCCTCCACTCTCTGCAATCTCCTATACAATCTCTGCATCCTCCAGTCTCTGCAATCTCCTATACAATCTCTATATCCCTCCACTCTCTGCAATCTCCTATACAATCTCTATATCCTCCACTCTCTGCAATCTCCTATACAATCTCTATATCCCTCCTCTCTGCAATCTCCAACACAACCTCTATATCCCCCAGTCTCTGCAATCTCCTATACAATCTCTATATCCTCCACTCTCTGCAATCTCCTATACAATCTCTATATCCCTCCACTCTCTGCAATCTCCTATACAATCTCTATATCCCTCCTCTCTGCCATCTCCTACACAATCTCTATATCCTCCACTCTCTGCAATCTCCTATACAATCTCGGCATCCTCCACTCTCTGCAATCTCCTATACAATCTCTATATCCCTCCATTCTCTGCAATCTCCTATACAATCTCTACATCCTCCACTCTCTGCAATCTCCTATACAATCTCTATATCCCGCCTCTCTGCAATCTCCTACACAATCCCTATATCCTCCACTCTCTGCAATCTCCTATACAATCTCTATATCCTCCACTCTCTGCAATCTCCTATACAATCTCTATATCCCTCCACTCTCTGCAATTTCCTATACAATCTCTATATCCCTCCTCTCTGCCATCTCCTACACAATGTCTATATCCTCCACTCTCTGCAATCTCCTAGACAACCTCTATATCCTCTACTCTCTGCAATCTCCTATACAATCTCTATATCCTCCACTCTCTGCAATCTCCTATACAATCTCTGCATCCCTCCTCTCTGCAATCTCCTATACAATCTGTATATCCTCCACTCTCTGCAATCTCCTATACAATCTCTATATCCTCCACTCTCTGCAATCTCCTATACAATCTCTGCATCCCCCTTCTCTGCAATCTCCTATGCAATCTCTATATCCCTCCTCTCTGCAATCTGCTATACAATCTATATCCTCCACTCTCTGCAATCTCCTATACAATCTCCTATACAATCTCTATATCCCACCTCTCTGCAATCTGCTATACAATCTCTATATCCTCCACTCTCTGCAATCTCCTATACAATCTCTACATCCTCCACTCTCTGCAATCTCCTATACAATCTCTATATCCTCCACTCTCTGCAATCTCGTATACAATCTCTGCATCCTCCAGTCTCTGCAATCTCCTATAAAATCTCTATATCCCTCCACTCTCTGCAATCTCCTATACAATCTCTATATCCTCTACTTTCTGCAATCTCCTATACAATCTCTATATCCCTTCTCTCTGCAATCTCCAACACAACCTCTATATCCCCCAGTCTCTGCAATCTCCTATACAATCTCTATATACTCCACTCTCTGCAATCTCCTATACAATCTCTATATCCCTCCACTCTCTGCAATCTCCTATACAATCTCTATATCCCTCCTCTCTGCCATCTCCTACACAATCTCAATATCCTCCACTCTCTGCAATCTCCTATACAATCTCTATATCCTCCACTCTCTGCAATCTCCTATACAATCTCTGCATCTCTCCTCTCTGCAATCTCCTATACAATCTCTATATCCCTCTTCTCTGCAATCTCCTATACAATCTCTATATCCCTCCTCTCTGCAATCTCCTGTACAATCTCTACATCTCTCCTCTCCGCAATCTCCTATACAATCTCTGCATCACCCCCTCTGCAATCTCCTATACAATCTCTATATCGCCACTCTCTCTGCAATCTGCTATACAATCTCTATATCCTCCACTTTCTGCAATCTCCTATACAATCGCTGCATCCCTCCTCTCTGCAATCTCCTAGACAATCTCTATATCCCTCCTCTCTGCAATCTCCTATACAATCTCTATATCCTTCCTCTCTGCAATCTCCTATACAATCTCTATATCCTCCACTCTCTGCAATCTCCTATACAATCTCTGCATCCTCCAGTCTCTGCAATCTCCTATACAATCTCTATATCCCTCCACTCTCTGCAATCTCCTATACAATCTCTATATCCTCCACTCTCTGCAATCTCCTATACAATCTCTATATCCCTCCTCTCTGCAATCTCCAACACAACCTCTATATCCCCCAGTCTCTGCAATCTCCTATACAATCTCTATATCCTCCACTCTCTGCAATCTCCTATACAATCTCTATATCCCTCCACTCTCTGCAATCTCCTATACAATCTCTATATCCCTCCTCTCTGCCATCTCCTACACAATCTCTATATCCTCCACTCTCTGCAATCTCCTATACAATCTCTATATCGTCCACTCTCTGCAATCTCCTATACAATCTCTGCATCCTCCAGTCTCTGCAATCTCCTATACAATCTCTATATCCCTCCACTCTCTGCAATCTCCTATACAATCTCTATATCCTCCACTCTCTGCAATCTCCTATACAATCTCTATATCCTCCTCTCTGCAATCTCCAACACAACCTCTATATCCCCCAGTCTCTGCAATCTCCTATACAATCTCTATATCCTCCACTCTCTGCAATCTCCTATACAATCTCTGTATCCCTCCACTCTCTGCAATCTCCGATACAATCTCTATATCCTTCCTCTCTGCAATATCCTGTACAATCTCTACATCCCCCCTCTCTGCAAATCTCCTATACAATCTCTATATCCCTCCTCTCAGCAATCTCCTATACAATCTCTATATCCTCCACTCTCTGCATTCTCCTATACAATCTCTATATCCCTCCTCTCTGCAATCTGCTATACAATCTCTATATCCTCCAATCTCTGCAATCTCCTAGAGAATCTCTACATCCTCCACTCTCTGCAATCTCCTATACAATATCTATATCCTCCACTCTCTGCAATCTCCTATACAATTTCTGCATCCTCTACTCTCTGCAATCTCCTATACAATCTCTATATCCCTCCACTCTCTGCAATCTCCTACACAATCTCTATATCCTCCACTCTCTGCAATCTCCTATACAATCTCCTATACAATCTCTATATCCCTCCTCTCTGCAATCTGCTAGACAATCTGTATATCCTCCACTCTCTGCAATCTCCTATACAATCTCTACATACTCCACTCTCTGCAATCTCCTATACATCTCTATATCCTCCACTCTCTGCAATCTCCTATACAATCTCTGCATCCACCACTCTCTGCAATCTCCTATACAATCTCTGTATCCCTCCACTCTCTGCAATCTCCCATACAATCTCTGCATCCTCCACTCTCTGCAATCTCCTATACAATCTCTATATCCCGCCTCTCTGCAATCTCCAACACAATCTCTATATCCTCCACTCTCTGCAATCTCCTATACAATCTCTATATCCTCTACTCTCTGCAATCTCCTATACAATCTCTGCATCTCTCCTCTCTGCAATCTCCTATACAATCTCTATATCCCTCTTCTCTGCAATCTCCTATACAATCTCTATATCCCTCCTCTCTGCAATCTCCTGTACAATCTCTACATCTCTCCTCTCCGCAATCTCCTATACAATCTCTGCATCACCCCCTCTGCAATCTCCTATACAATCTCTATATCACCACTCTCTCTGCAATCTGCTATACAATCTCTATATCCTCCACTTTCTGCAATCTCCTATACAATCGCTGCATCCCTCCTCTCTGCAATCTCCTAGACAATCTCTGTATCCCTCCTCTCTGCAATCTCCTATACAATCTCTATATCCTTCCTCTCTGCAATCTCCTATACAATCTCTATATCCTCCACTCTCTGCAATCTCCTATACAATCTCTGCATCCTCCAGTCTCTGCAATCTCCTATACAATCTCTATATCCCTCCACTCTCTGCAATCTCCTATACAATCTCTATATCCTCCACTCTCTGCAATCTCCTATACAATCTCTATATCCCTCCTCTCTGCAATCTCCAACACAACCTCTATATCCCCCAGTCTCTGCAATCTCCTATACAATCTCTATATCCTCCACTCTCTGCAATCTCCTATACAATCTCTATATCCTCCACTCTCTGCAATCTCCTATACAATCTCTATATCCCTCCTCTCTGCCATCTCCTACACAATCTCTATATCCTCCACTCTCTGCAATCTCCTATACAATCTCGGCATCCTCCACTCTCTGCAATCTCCTATACAATCTCTATATCCCTCCATTCTCTGCAATCTCCTATACAATCTCTACATCCTCCACTCTCTGCAATCTCCTATACAATCTCTATATCCGCCTCTCTGCAATCTCCTACACAATCCCTATATCCTCCACTCTCTGCAATCTCCTATACAATCTCTATATCCTCCACTCTCTGCAATCTCCTATACAATCTCTATATCCCTCCACTCTCTGCAATTTCCTATACAATCTCTATATCCCTCCTCTCTGCCATCTCCTACACAATGTCTATATCCTCCACTCTCTGCAATCTCCTAGACAACCTCTATATCCTCTACTCTCTGCAATCTCCTATACAATCTCTATATCCTCCACTCTCTGCAATCTCCTATACAATCTCTGCATCCCTCCTCTCTGCAATCTCCTATACAATCTGTATATCCTCCACTCTCTGCAATCTCCTATACAATCTCTATATCCTCCACTCTCTGCAATCTCCTATACAATCTCTGCATTCCCCTTCGCTGCAATCTCCTATGCAATCTCTATATCCCTCCTCTCTGCAATCTGCTATACAATCTATATCCTCCACTCTCTGCAATCTCCTATACAATCTCCTATACAATCTCTATATCCCACCTCTCTGCAATCTGCTATACAATCTCTATATCCTCCACTCTCTGCAATCTCCTATACAATCTCTACATCCTCCACTCTCTGCAATCTCGTATACAATCTCTGCATCCTCCAGTCTCTTCAATCTCCTATAAAATCTCTATATCCCTCCACTCTCTGCAATCTCCTATACAATCTCTATATCCTCTACTTTCTGCAATCTCCTATACAATCTCTATATCCCTTCTCTCTGCAATCTCCAACACAACCTCTATATCCCCCAGTCTCTGCAATCTCCTATACAATCTCTATATACTCCACTCTCTGCAATCTCCTATACAATCTCTATATCCCTCCACTCTCTGCAATCTCCTATACAATCTCTATATCCCTCCTCTCTGCCATCTCCTACACAATCTCTATATCCTCCACTCTCTGCAATCTCTATACAATCTCTATATCCTCCACTCTCTGCAATCTCCTATACAATCTCTGCATCTCTCCTCTCTGCAATCTCCTATACAATCTCTATATCCCTCTTCTCTGCAATCTCCTATACAATCTCTATATCCCTCCTCTCTGCAATCTCCTGTACAATCTCTACATCTCTCCTCTCCGCAATCTCCTATACAATCTCTGCATCACCCCCTCTGCAATCTCCTATACAATCTCTATATCGCCACTCTCTCTGCAATCTGCTATACAATCTCTATATCCTCCACTTTCTGCAATCTCCTATACAATCGCTGCATCCCTCCTCTCTGCAATCTCCTAGACAATCTCTATATCCCTCCTCTCTGCAATCTCCTATACAATCTCTATATCCTTCCTCTCTGCAATCTCCTATACAATCTCTATATCCTCCACTCTCTGCAATCTCCTATACAATCTCTGCATCCTCCAGTCTCTGCAATCTCCTATACAATCTCTATATCCCTCCACTCTCTGCAATCTCCTATACAATCTCTATATCCTCCACTCTCTGCAATCTCCTATACAATCTCTATATCCCTCCTCTCTGCAATCTCCAACACAACCTCTATATCCCCCAGTCTCTGCAATCTCCTATACAATCTCTATATCCTCCACT
>NW_027276906.1:0-33853 GCF_030028105.1 Mobula birostris | reverse complement strand
AAACTCATGCCCTGAATTACATGCCCTGAAACACCTGCCCTGAATCTCATGCCCTGAAACTCACGCCCTGAATCACATGCCCTGATACTCCTGCCCTGAAACTCATGCCCTGAAACTCATGCCCTGAAACTCATGCCCTGAATCTCCTGTCCTGAAACTCATGCCCTGAATCTCATGCCCTGAATCTCATGCCCTGAAACGCCTGCACTGAAACACCTGCCCTGAATCTCCTGCCCTGAAAATGAAGCCCTGAATCTCATGCTCTAAAACTCGTGCACTGAATCTCATGCCCTCAATTAACTGCACTGAAACTCATGCCCTGAATCTCATGCCCTGAAACTCATGCCCTGAACCTCATGCCCTGAACCTCAAGCCCTGAATCTCATGCCCTGAAACTCTTGCCCTAAATCACATACCCTGAAACTCCTGCCCTGAAACTCATGCACTGAAACTCATGCCCTGAATCACATGCCCTAAAACTCCTGCCCTGAATCATCTGCCCAGAAACTCATGCCCTGAATTACATGCCCTGAAATACCTGCCCTGAATCTCGTGCCCTGAAACTCACGCCCTGAATCTCATGCCCTGAAACTCCTGCACTGAAACTCATGCCATGAATCTAATATCCTGAAACTCACGCCCTGAATTACATGCCCTGAAACTCCTGCCCTGAAACTCATGCCCTGAAACTCATGCCCTGAATCTCATGCCCTGAAACTGCTGCACTGAAACACCTGCCCTGAATCTCCTGCCCTGAAACACATGCCCTGAATCTCATGCCCTGAATCTCATGCTTTGAAACTCGTGCACTGAATCTCATGACCTCAAGTTCCTGCACTGAAACTCATGCCCTGAATCTCATGTCCTGAAACTCCTGCCCTGAATCACCTACCCTGAAACTCATGCCCTGAATCTCATGCCCTGAAACTCCTGCCCTGAAACTCATGCCCTGAAACTCATGCCCTGAAACTCCTGTCCTGAAACTCATGCCCTGAATCTCATGCCCTGAATCTCATGCCCTGAAACTCAAGCCCTGAATCTCATGCCCTGAAACTCATGCCCTAATTCACATACCCTGAAACTCCTGCCCTGAAACTCATGCACTCAAACTCATGCCCTGAAACTCATGCCGTAAATCACATACCCTGAAACTACTGCCCTGAAACTCATGCACTGAAACTCATGCCCTGAATCACATGCACTAAAATTCCTGCCCTGAATCATCTGCCCAGAAACTCATGCCCTGAATTACATGCCCTGAAATACCTGTCCTGAATCTCATGCCCTGAAACTCATGCCCTGAATCTCATGCCCTGAATCTCATGCTCTGAAACTCGTGCACTGAATCTCATGCCCTCAAGTTCCTGCACTGAAACTCATGACCTGAATCTCATGCCCTGAAACTCATGCCCTGAACCTCATGCCCTGAAACTCATGCTCTGAAACTCGTGCACTGAATCTCATGCCCTCAAGTTCCTGCACTGAAACTCATGCCCTGAACCTCATGCCCTGAAACTCAAGTCCTGAATCTCATGCCCTGAAACTCATGCCCTAAATCACATACCCTGAAACTCCTGCCCTGAAACTCATGCACTGAATCTCATGCCCTGAACCACATGCCCTAAAACTAATGCCCTGAATCATCTGCCCAGAAACTCATGCCCTGAATTACATGCCCTGAAACACCTGCCCTGAATCTCATGCCCTGAAACTCACGCCATGAATCACATGCCCTGAAACTCCTGCCCTGAAACTCATGCCCTGAAACTAATGCCCTGAAACTCATGCCCTGAATCTCCTGTCCTGAAACTCATGCCCTGAATCTCATGCCCTGAATCTCATGCCCTGAAACTCCTGCACTGAAACAACTGCCCTGAATCTCCTGCCCTGAAAATGAAGCCCTGAATCTCATGCACTAAAACTCGTGCACTGAATCTTATGACCTCAATTAACTGCACTGAAACTCATGCCCTGAATCTCATGCCCTGAAACTCATGCCCTGAACCTCATGCCCTGAAACTCAAGCCCTGAATCTCATGCCCTGAAACTCTTGCCCTAAATCACATACCCTGAAACTCCTGCCCTGAAACTCATGCACTGAAACTCATGCCCTGAATCACATGCCCTAAAACTCCTGCCCTGAATCATCTGCCCAGAAACTCATGCCCTGAATTACATGCCCTGAAATACCTGCCCTGAATCTCATGCCCTGAAATTCATGCCCTGAATCTCATGCCCTGAAACTCCTGCACTGAAACTCATGCCCTGAAACTCATGCCCTGAATCACATGCCCTAAAATTCCTGCCCTGAATCAGCTGCCCAGAAACTCATGCCCTGAATTACATGCCCTGAAATATCTGCCCTGAATCTCATGCACTGAAACTCACGCCCTGAATTACATGCCCTGAAACCCCTGCCCTCAAACTCATGCACTGAAACTCATGCCCTGAATCTCATGCCTTGAAACTCCTGCCCTCAAACTTATGCACTGAAACTCATGCCCTGAATCACATGCCCTAAAACTCATGCCCTGAATCATCTGCCCAGAAACTCATGCCCTGAATTACATGCCCTGAAATACCTGCCCTGAATCTCATGCCCTGAAACTCATGCCCTGAATCTCATGCCCTGAAACTCCTGCACTGAAACTCATGCCATGAATCTCATATCCTGAAACTCACGCCCTGAATTACATGCCCCGAAACTCCTGCCCTGAAACTCATGCCCTGAAACTCATGCCCTGAATCTCCTGTCCTAAAACTCATGCCCTGAATCTCATGTCCTGAATCTCATGCCCTGAAACTCCAGCACTGAAACACCTGCCCTGAATCTCCTGCCCTGAAAATCATACCCTGAAACTCAAGCCCTGAATCTCATGCACTGAAACTCATGCCCTAAATCTCATACCCTGAATCTCCTGCCCTGAAACTCATGCACTGAAACTCATGCCCTGAATCACATGCCCTAAATCTCCTGCCCTGAATCATCTGCCCAGAAACTCATGCCCTGAATTACATGCGCTGAAATTCCTGCCCTGAATCTCATGCCCTGAAACTCATGCCCTGAATCTCATGCCCTGAAACTCCTGCCCTCAAGCTCATGCAGTGAAACTCAAGCCCTGAATTTCATGCCTTGAAACTCCTGTCCTGAATCTCATGCCTTGAAACGCATGCCCTGAAAATCATTCCCTGAATCTCCTGTCCTAAAACTCATGCCCTGAATCTCATGCCCTGAAATTCCTGCACTGAAACACCTGCCCTGAATCTCCTGCCCTGAAACTCATGCCCAGAATCTCATGCCCTGAATCTCATGCTCTGAAACTCGTGCACTGAATCTCATGCCCTCATGTTCCTGCACTGAAACTCATGCCCTGAATCTCATGCCCTGAACCTCATGCCCTGAAACTCAAGCCCTGAATCTCATGCCCTGAAACTCATGCCCTAAATCACATACCCTGAAACTCCTGCCCTGAAACTCATGCACTGAATCTCATGCCCTGATCCACATGCCCTAAAACTAATGCCCTGAATCATCTGCCCAGAAACTCATGCCCTGAATTACATGCCCTGAAATACCTGCCCTGAATCTCATGCCCTGAAACTCCTGCCCTCAAACTCATGCACTGAAACTCATGCCCTGAATCTCATGCCTTGAAACTCCTGCCCTCAAATTCATGCACTGAAACTCATGCCCTGAATCTCATGCCCTGAAACACCTGCACTGAATCTCATGCTCTGAAACTCATGCCCTGAATCTCATGCCCTGAATCTCGTGCCCTGAAACTCCTGCACTGAAACACCTGCCCTGAATCTCCTGCCCTGAAAATGAAGCCCTGAATCTCATGCTCTACAACTCGTGTACTGAATCTCATGCCCTCAATTAACTGCACTAAAACTCATGCCCTGAAACTCATGCCCTAAATCACATACCCTGAAACTCCTACCCTGAAACTCATGCACTGAAACTCATGCCCTGAATCACATGCCCTAAAACTCATGCCCTGAATCATCTGCCCAGAAACTCATGCCCTGAATTACATGCCCTGAAATACCTGCCCTGAATCTCATGCCCTGAAACTCATGCCCTGAATCTCATGCCCTGAAGCTCCTGCACTGAAACTCATGCCATGAATCTCATATCCTGAAACTCACGCCCTGAATTACATGCCCTGAAACTCCTGCCCTGAAACTCATGCCCTGAAACTCATGCCCTGAAACACATGCCCTGAATCTCCTGTCCTAAAACTCATGCCCTGAATCTCATGTCCTGAATCTCATGCCCTGGAACTCCTGCACTGAAACACCTGCCCTGAATCTCCTGCCCTGAAACTCATGCCCTGAATCTCATGCCCTGACGCTCACGCTCTGAAACTCGTTCACTGAATCTCATGACCTCAAGTTACTGCACTGAAACTCATGCCCTGAATCTCATGTCCTGAAACTCCTGCACTGAAACACCTGCCCTGAATCTCCTGCCTTGAAAATCATGACCTGAATCTCATGCCCTGAATCTCATGCTCTGAAACTCGTGCACTGAATCTCATGCCTTCAAGTTCCTGCACTGAAACTCAAGCCCTGAATCTCATGCCCTGAAACTCATGCCCTGAACCTCATGCCCTGAAACTCAAGCCCTGAATCTCATGCCCTGAAACTCATGCCCTAAATCACATACCCTGAAACTCCTGCCCTGAATCATCTGCCCAGAAACTCATGCCCTGAATTACATGCCCTGAAATACCTGCCCTGAATCTTATGCCCTGAAACTCATGCCCTGAATCTCATGCCCTGAAACTCCTGGCCTCAAACTCATGCACTGAAACTCATGCCCTGAATCTCATGCCTTGAAACTCCTGCCCTCAAACTCATGCACTGAAACTCATGCCCTGAATCTCATGCCCTGAAACACCTGCACTGAAACTCATGCCATGAATCTCATATCCTGAAACTCACGCCTTGAGTCACATGCCCTGAAACTCCTGCCCTGAAACTCATGCCCTGAAACTCATGCCCTGAAACTCATGCAGTTAAATCTCATGCCCTGAATCTCGTGCCCTGAAACTCCTGCACTGAAACACCTGCCCTGAATCTCCTGCCCTGAAAATGAAGCCCTGAATCTCATGCCCTGAATCTCATGCCCTGAAACTCATGCCCTGAAACTCATGCCCTGAATCTCCTGTCCTGAAACTCATGCCCTGAATCTCATGCCCTGAAACTCCTGCACTGAAACACCTGCCCTGAATCTCCTGCCCTGAAAATCATGCCCTGAATCTCATGCCGTGAATCTCAAGCCCTGAATCTCATGCCCTGAAACTCATGCCCTACATCACATACCCTGAAACTCCTGCCCTGAAACTCATGCACTGAAACTCATACCCTGAAACTCATGCACTGAAACTCATGCCCTGAATCACATGCCCTAAAACTCATGCCCTGAATCATCTGCCCAGAAACTCATGCCCTGAATTACATGCCCTGAAACACCTGCCCTGAATCTCATGCCCTGAAAGTCATGCCCTTAATCTCATGGCCTGAAACTCCTGCCCTCAAACTCATGCACTGAAACTCATGCCCTGAATCTCATGCCCTGAAACACCTGCACTGAAACTCATGCCATGAATCTCATATCCTGAAACTCACGCCTTGAATCACATGCCCTGAAACTCCTGCCCTGAAACTCATGCCCTGAAACTCATGCCCTGAAACTCATGCCCTGAATCTCATGCCCTGAATCTCGTGCCCTGAAACTCCTGCACTGAAACACCTGCCCTGAATCTTCTGCCCTGAAAATGAAGCCCTGAATCTCACGCCCTGAATCTCATGCCCTGAAACTCATGCCCTGAAACTCATGCCCTGAATCTCCTGTCCTGAAACTCATGCCCTGAATCTCATGCCCTGAATCTCATGCCCTGAAACTCCTGCACTGAAACACCTGCCCTGAATCTCCTGCCCTGAAAATCATGCCCTGAATCTCATGCCGTGAATCTCAAGCCCTGAATCTCATGCCCTGAAACTCATGCCCTACATCACATACCCTGAAACTCCTGCCCTGAAACTCATGCACTGAAACTCATACCCTGAAACTCATGCACTGAAACTCATGCCCTGAATCACATGCCCTAAAACTCATGCCCTGAATCATCTGCCCAGAAACTCATGCCCTGAATTACATGCCCTGAAACACCTGCCCTGAATCTCATGCCCTGAAACTCATGCCCTTAATCTCATGGCCTGAAACTCCTGCCCTCAAACTCATGCACTGAAACTCATGCCCTGAATCTCATGCCTTGAAACTCCTGCCCTCAAACTCATGCACTGAAACTCATGCCCTGAATCTCATGCCCTGAAACACCTGCACTGAAACTCATGCCATGAATCTCATATCCTGAAACTCACGCCTTGAATCACATGCCCTGAAACTCCTGCCCTGAAACTCATGCCCTGAAACTCATGCCCTGAAACTCATGCCCTGAATCTCATGCCCTGAATCTCCTGCCCTGAAAATGAAGCCCTGAATCTCATGCCCTGAATCTCATGCCCTGAAACTCAAGCCCTGAAACTCATGCCCTGAATCTCCTGTCCTGAAACTCATGCCCTGAATCTCATGCCCTGAATCTCATGCCCTGAAACTCCTGCACTGAAACACCTGCCCTGAATCTCCTGCCCTGAAAATCATGCCCTGAATCTCATGCCCTGAATCTCATGCTCTGAAACTCATGCCCTGAATCTCATGCCCTGAAACTCCTGCACTGAAACTCATGCCATGAATCTCATATCCTGAAACTCACGCCCTGAATCTCATGCCCAGAAACTCCTGCACTGAAACACCTGCCCTGAATCTCCTGCCCTGAAAATCATGCCCTGAATCTCAAGCCCTGAATCTCCTGCCCTGAAACTCATGCACTGAAACTCATGCCCTGAATCACATGCCCTAAAACTCCTGCCCTGAACCATCTGCCCAGAAACTCATGCCCTGAATTATATGCCCTGAAATTCCTGCCCTGAATCTCATGCCCTGAAACTCATGCCCTGAATCTCATGCCCTGAAACTCCTGCCCTCAAACTCATGCAGTGAAACTCAAGCCCTGAATTTCATGCCTTGAAACTCCTGTCCTGAATCTCATGCCCTGAAACTCATGCCCTGAATCTCATGCCCTGAAACTCCTGCACTGAAACTCATGCCATGAATCTCATATCCTGAAACTCACGCCCTGAATTACATACCCTGAAACTCCTGCCTTGAAACGCATGCCCTGAAACTCATTCCCTGAATCTCCTTTCCTAAAACTCATGCCCTGAATCTCATGCCCTGAATCTCATGCCCTGAAATTCCTGCACTGAAACTCATGCCCTGAATCTCATGCCCTGAATCTCATGCTCTGAAACTCGTGCACTGAATCTCATGCCCTCAAGTTCCTGCACTGAAACTCATGCCCTGAATCTCATGCCCTGAAACTCATGCCCTGAACCTCATGCCCTGAAACTCAAGCCCTGAATCTCATGACCTGAAACTCATGCCCTAAATCACATACCCTGAAACTCCTGCCCTGAAACTCATGCACTGAAACTCATGCCCTGAACCACATGCCCTAAAACTAATGCCCTGAATCATCTGCCCAGAAACTCATGCCCTGAATTACATGCCCTGAAACACCTGCCCTGAATCTCATGCCCTGAAACTCACGCCCTGAATCACATGCCCTGAAACTCCTGCCCTGAAACTCATGCCCTGAAACTCATGCCCTGAAACTCATGCCCTGAATCTCCTGTCCTGAAACTCATGCCCTGAATCTCATGCCCTGAATCTCATGCCCTGAAACGCCTGCACTGAAACACCTGCCCTGAATCTCCTGCCCTGAAAATGAAGCCCTGAATCTCATGCTCTAAAACTCGTGCACTGAATCTCATGCCCTCAATTAACTGCACTGAAACTCATGCCCTGAATCTCATGCCCTGAAACTCATGCCCTGAACCTCATACCCTGAACCTCAAGCCCTGAATCTCATGCCCTGAAACTCTTGCCCTAAATCACATACCCTGAAACTCCTGCCCTGAAACTCATGCACTGAAACTCATGCCCTGAATCACATGCCCTAAAACTCCTGCCCTGAATCATCTGCCCAGAAACTCATGTCCTGAATTACATGCCCTGAAATACCTGCCCTGAATCTCATGCCCTGAAACTCATGCCCTGAATCTCATGCCCTGAAACTCCTGCACTGAAACTCATGCACTGAAACTCATGCCCTGAATCACATGCCCTAAAACTCCTGCCCTGAATCATCTGCCCAGAAACTCATGCCCTGAATTACATGCCCTGAAATACCTGCCCTGAATCTCATGCCCTGAAACTCACGCCCTGAATCTCATGCCCTGAAACTCCTGCACTGAAACTCATGCCATGAATCTAATATCCTGAAACTCACGCCCTGAATTACATGCCCTGAAACTCCTGCCCTGAAACTCATGCCCTGAAACTCATGCCCTGAATCTCATGCCCTGAAACTGCTGCACTGAAACACCTGCCCTGAATCTCCTGCCCTGAAACACATGCCCTGAATCTCATGCCCTGAATCTCATGCTTTGAAACTCGTGCACTGAATCTCATGACCTCAAGTTCCTGCACTGAAACTCATGCCCTGAATCTCATGTCCTGAAACTCCTGCCCTGAATCACCTACCCTGAAACTCATGCCCTGAATCTCATGCCCTGAAACTCCTGCCCTGAAACTCATGCCCTGAAACTCATGCCCTGAAACTCCTGTCCTGAAACTCATGCCCTGAATCTCATGCCCTGAATCTCATGCCCTGAAACTCAAGCCCTGAATCTCATGCCCTGAAACTCATGCCCTAATTCACATACCCTGAAACTCCTGCCCTGAAACTCATGCACTCAAACTCATGCCCTGAATCACATGCCCTAAAACTCCTGCCCTGAAACTCATGCCCTGAATCTCATGCCCTGAAACTCATGCCCTAAATCACATACCCTGAAACTACTGCCCTGAAACTCATGCACTGAAACTCATGCCCTGAATCACATGCACTAAAATTCCTGCCCTGAATCATCTGCCCAGAAACTCATGCCCTGAATTACATGCCCTGAAATACCTGCCCTGAATCTCATGCCCTGAAACTCATGCCCTGAATCTCATGCCCTGAATCTCATGCTCTGAAACTCGTGCACTGAATCTCATGCCCTCAAGTTCCTGCACTGAAACTCATGACCTGAATCTCATGCCCTGAAACTCATGCCCTGAACCTCATGCCCTGAAACTCATGCTCTGAAACTCGTGCACTGAATCTCATGCCCTCAAGTTCCTGCACTGAAACTCATGCCCTGAACCTCATGCCCTGAAACTCAAGTCCTGAATCTCATGCCCTGAAACTCATGCCCTAAATCACATACCCTGAAACTCCTGCCCTGAAACTCATGCACTGAATCTCATGCCCTGAACCACATGCCCTAAAACTAATGCCCTGAATCATCTGCCCAGAAACTCATGCCCTGAAACTCATGCCCTGAATCTCCTGTCCTGAAACTCATGCCCTGAATCTCATGCCCTGAATCTCATGCCCTGAAACTCCTGCACTGAAACACCTGCCCTGAATCTCCTGCCCTGAAAATGAAGCCCTGAATCTCATGCCCTGAAACTCATGCCCTAAATCACATACCCTGAAACTCCTGCCCTGAAACTCATGCACTGAATCTCATGCCCTGAACCACATGCCCTAAAACTAATGCCCTGAATCATCTGCCCAGAAACTCATCTGCCCTGAAACTCATGCCCTGAATCTCCTGTCCTGAAACTCATGCCCTGAATCTCATGCCCTGAATCTCATGCCCTGAAACTCCTGCACTGAAACACCTGCCCTGAATCTCCTGCCCTGAAAATGAAGCCCTGAATCTCATGCTCTAAAACTCGTGCACTGAATCTTATGACCTCAATTAACTGCACTGAAACTCATGCCCTGAATCTCATGCCCTGAAACTCATGCCCTGAACCTCATGCCCTGAAACTCAAGCCCTGAATCTCATGCCCTGAAACTCTTGCCCTAAATCACATACCCTGAAACTCCTGCCCTGAAAGTCATGCACTGAAACTCATGCCCTGAATCACATGCCCTAAAACTCCTGCCCTGAATCATCTGCCCAGAAACTCATGCCCTGAATTACATGCCCTGAAATACCTGCCCTGAATCTCATGCCCTGAAATTCATGCCCTGAATCTCATGCCCTGAAACTCCTGCACTGAAACTCATGCCCTGAAACTCATGCCCTGAATCACATGCCCTAAAATTCCTGCCCTGAATCAGCTGCCCAGAAACTCATGCCCTGAATTACATGCCCTGAAATATCTGCCCTGAATCTCATGCACTGAAACTCACGCCCTGAATTACATGCCCTGAAACCCCTGCCCTCAAACTCATGCACTGAAACTCATGCCCTGAATCTCATGCCTTGAATCTCCTGCCCTCAAACTTATGCACTGAAACTCATGCCCTGAATCTCCTGCCCTGAAAATCATGCCCTGAATCTCATGCCGTGAATCTCAAGCCCTGAATCTGATGCCCTGAAACTCATGCCCTACATCACATACCCTGAAACTCCTGCCCTGAAACTCATGCACTGAAACTCTATACCCTGAAACTCATGCACTGAAACTCATGCCCTGAATCACATGCCCTAAAACTCATGCCCTGAATCATCTGCCCAGAAACTCATGCCCTGAATTACATGCCCTGAAACACCTGCCCTGAATCTCATGCCCTGAAAGTCATGCCCTTAATCTCATGGCCTGAAACTCCTGCCCTCAAACTCATGCACTGAAACTCATGCCCTGAATCTCATGCCCTGAAACACCTGCACTGAAACTCATGCCATGAATCTCATATCCTGAAACTCACGCCTTGAATCACATGCCCTGAAACTCCTGCCCTGAAACTCATGCCCTGAAACTCATGCCCTGAAACTCATGCCCTGAATCTCATGCCCTGAATCTCGTGCCCTGAAACTCCTGCACTGAAACACCTGCCCTGAATCTTCTGCCCTGAAAATGAAGCCCTGAATCTCACGCCCTGAATCTCATGCCCTGAAACTCATGCCCTGAAACTCATGCCCTGAATCTCCTGTCCTGAAACTCATGCCCTGAATCTCATGCCCTGAATCTCATGCCCTGAAACTCCTGCACTGAAACACCTGCCCTGAATCTCCTGCCCTGAAAATCATGCCCTGAATCTCATGCCGTGAATCTCAAGCCCTGAATCTCATGCCCTGAAACTCATGCCCTACATCACATACCCTGAAACTCCTGCCCTGAAACTCATGCACTGAAACTCATACCCTGAAACTCATGCACTGAAACTCATGCCCTGAATCACATGCCCTAAAACTCATGCCCTGAATCATCTGCCCAGAAACTCATGCCCTGAATTACATGCCCTGAAACACCTGCCCTGAATCGCATGCCCTGAAACTCATGCCCTTAATCTCATGGCCTGAAACTCCTGCCCTCAAACTCATGCACTGAAACTCATGCCCTGAATCTCATGCCTTGAAACTCCTGCCCTCAAACTCATGCACTGAAACTCATGCCCTGAATCTCATGCCCTGAAACACCTGCACTGAAACTCATGCCATGAATCTCAGATCCTGAAACTCACGCCTTGAATCACATGCCCTGAAACTCCTGCCCTGAAACTCATGCCCTGAAACTCATGCCCTGAAACTCATGCCCTGAATCTCATGCCCTGAAATTCCTGCACTGAAACACCTGCCCTGAATCTCCTGCCCTGAAACTCATGCCCAGAATCTCATGCCCTGAATCTCATGCTCTGAAACTCGTGCACTGAATCTCATGCCCTCATGTTCCTGCACTGAAACTCATGCCCTGAATCTCATGCCCTGAACCTCATGCCCTGAAACTCAAGCCCTGAATCTCATGCCCTGAAACTCATGCCCTAAATCACATACCCTGAAACTCCTGCCCTGAAACTCATGCACTGAATCTCATGCCCTGATCCACATGCCCTAAAACTAATGCCCTGAATCATCTGCCCAGAAACTCATGCCCTGAATTACATGCCCTGAAATACCTGCCCTGAATCTCATGCCCTGAAACTCCTGCCCTCAAACTCATGCACTGAAACTCATGCCCTGAATCTCATGCCTTGAAACTCCTGCCCTCAAATTCATGCACTGAAACTCATGCCCTGAATCTCATGCCCTGAAACACCTGCACTGAATCTCATGCTCTGAAACTCATGCCCTGAATCTCATGCCCTGAATCTCGTGCCCTGAAACTCCTGCACTGAAACACCTGCCCTGAATCTCCTGCCCTGAAAATGAAGCCCTGAATCTCATGCTCTACAACTCGTGTACTGAATCTCATGCCCTCAATTAACTGCACTAAAACTCATGCCCTGAAACTCATGCCCTAAATCACATACCCTGAAACTCCTACCCTGAAACTCATGCACTGAAACTCATGCCCTGAATCACATGCCCTAAAACTCATGCCCTGAATCATCTGCCCAGAAACTCATGCCCTGAATTACATGCCCTGAAATACCTGCCCTGAATCTCATGCCCTGAAACTCATGCCCTGAATCTCATGCCCTGAAACTCCTGCACTGAAACTCATGCCATGAATCTCATATCCTGAAACTCACGCCCTGAATTACATGCCCTGAAACTCCTGCCCTGAAACTCATGCCCTGAAACTCATGCCCTGAAACACATGCCCTGAATCTCCTGTCCTAAAACTCATGCCCTGAACCTCATGTCCTGAATCTCATGCCCTGGAACTCCTGCACTGAAACACCTGCCCTGAATCTCCTGCCCTGAAACTCATGCCCTGAATCTCATGCCCTGACGCTCACGCTCTGAAACTCGTTCACTGAATCTCATGACCTCAAGTTACTGCACTGAAACTCATGCCCTGAATCTCATGTCCTGAAACTCCTGCACTGAAACACCTGCCCTGAATCTCCTGCCTTGAAAATCATGACCTGAATCTCATGCCCTGAATCTCATGCTCTGAAACTCGTGCACTGAATCTCATGCCTTCAAGTTCCTGCACTGAAACTCAAGCCCTGAATCTCATGCCCTGAAACTCATGCCCTGAACCTCATGCCCTGAAACTCAAGCCCTGAATCTCATGCCCTGAAACTCATGCCCTAAATCACATACCCTGAAACTCCTGCCCTGAATCATCTGCCCAGAAACTCATGCCCTGAATTACATGCCCTGAAATACCTGCCCTGAATCTTATGCCCTGAAACTCATGCCCTGAATCTCATGCCCTGAAACTCCTGGCCTCAAACTCATGCACTGAAACTCATGCCCTGAATCTCATGCCTTGAAACTCCTGCCCTCAAACTCATGCACTGAAACTCATGCCCTGAATCTCATGCCCTGAAACACCTGCACTGAAACTCATGCCATGAATCTCATATCCTGAAACTCACGCCTTGAGTCACATGCCCTGAAACTCCTGCCCTGAAACTCATGCCCTGAAACTCATGCCCTGAAACTCATGCAGTTAAATCTCATGCCCTGAATCTCGTGCCCTGAAACTCCTGCACTGAAACACCTGCCCTGAATCTCCTGCCCTGAAAATGAAGCCCTGAATCTCATGCCCTGAATCTCATGCCCTGAAACTCATGCCCTGAAACTCATGCCCTGAATCTCCTGTCCTGAAACTCATGCCCTGAATCTCATGCCCTGAATCTCATGCCCTGAAACTCCTGCACTGAAACACCTGCCCTGAATCTCCTGCCCTGAAAATCATGCCCTGAATCTCATGCCGTGAATCTCAAGCCCTGAATCTCATGCCCTGAAACTCATGCCCTACATCACATACCCTGAAACTCCTGCCCTGAAACTCATGCACTGAAACTCATACCCTGAAACTCATGCACTGAAACTCATGCCCTGAATCACATGCCCTAAAACTCATGCCCTGAATCATCTGCCCAGAAACTCATGCCCTGAATTACATGCCCTGAAACACCTGCCCTGAATCTCATGCCCTGAAAGTCATGCCCTTAATCTCATGGCCTGAAACTCCTGCCCTCAAACTCATGCACTGAAACTCATGCCCTGAATCTCATGCCCTGAAACACCTGCACTGAAACTCATGCCATGAATCTCATATCCTGAAACTCACGCCTTGAATCACATGCCCTGAAACTCCTGCCCTGAAACTCATGCCCTGAAACTCATGCCCTGAAACTCATGCCCTGAATCTCATGCCCTGAATCTCGTGCCCTGAAACTCCTGCACTGAAACACCTGCCCTGAATCTTCTGCCCTGAAAATGAAGCCCTGAATCTCACGCCCTGAATCTCATGCCCTGAAACTCATGCCCTGAAACTCATGCCCTGAATCTCCTGTCCTGAAACTCATGCCCTGAATCTCATGCCCTGAATCTCATGCCCTGAAACTCCTGCACTGAAACACCTGCCCTGAATCTCCTGCCCTGAAAATCATGCCCTGAATCTCATGCCGTGAATCTCAAGCCCTGAATCTCATGCCCTGAAACTCATGCCCTACATCACATACCCTGAAACTCCTGCCCTGAAACTCATGCACTGAAACTCATACCCTGAAACTCATGCACTGAAACTCATGCCCTGAATCACATGCCCTAAAACTCATGCCCTGAATCATCTGCCCAGAAACTCATGCCCTGAATTACATGCCCTGAAACACCTGCCCTGAATCTCATGCCCTGAAACTCATGCCCTTAATCTCATGGCCTGAAACTCCTGCCCTCAAACTCATGCACTGAAACTCATGCCCTGAATCTCATGCCTTGAAACTCCTGCCCTCAAACTCATGCACTGAAACTCATGCCCTGAATCTCATGCCCTGAAACACCTGCACTGAAACTCATGCCATGAATCTCATATCCTGAAACTCACGCCTTGAATCACATGCCCTGAAACTCCTGCCCTGAAACTCATGCCCTGAAACTCATGCCCTGAAACTCATGCCCTGAATCTCATGCCCTGAATCTCGTGCCCTGAAACTCCTGCACTGAAACACCTGCCCTGAATCTCCTGCCCTGAAAATGAAGCCCTGAATCTCATGCCCTGAATCTCATGCCCTGAAACTCAAGCCCTGAAACTCATGCCCTGAATCTCCTGTCCTGAAACTCATGCCCTGAATCTCATGCCCTGAATCTCATGCCCTGAAACTCCTGCACTGAAACACCTGCCCTGAATCTCCTGCCCTGAAAATCATGCCCTGAATCTCATGCCCTGAATCTCATGCTCTGAAACTCATGCCCTGAATCTCATGCCCTGAAACTCCTGCACTGAAACTCATGCCATGAATCTCATATCCTGAAACTCACGCCCTGAATCTCATGCCCAGAAACTCCTGCACTGAAACACCTGCCCTGAATCTCCTGCCCTGAAAATCATGCCCTGAATCTCAAGCCCTGAATCTCCTGCCCTGAAACTCATGCACTGAAACTCATGCCCTGAATCACATGCCCTAAAACTCCTGCCCTGAACCATCTGCCCAGAAACTCATGCCCTGAATTATATGCCCTGAAATTCCTGCCCTGAATCTCATGCCCTGAAACTCATGCCCTGAATCTCATGCCCTGAAACTCCTGCCCTCAAACTCATGCAGTGAAACTCAAGCCCTGAAACACATGCCCTGAATCTCCTGTCCTAAAACTCATGCCCTGAACCTCATGTCCTGAATCTCATGCCCTGGAACTCCTGCACTGAAACACCTGCCCTGAATCTCCTGCCCTGAAACTCATGCCCTGAATCTCATGCCCTGACGCTCACGCTCTGAAACTCGTTCACTGAATCTCATGACCTCAAGTTACTGCACTGAAACTCATGCCCTGAATCTCATGTCCTGAAACTCCTGCACTGAAACACCTGCCCTGAATCTCCTGCCTTGAAAATCATGACCTGAATCTCATGCCCTGAATCTCATGCTCTGAAACTCGTGCACTGAATCTCATGCCTTCAAGTTCCTGCACTGAAACTCAAGCCCTGAATCTCATGCCCTGAAACTCATGCCCTGAACCTCATGCCCTGAAACTCAAGCCCTGAATCTCATGCCCTGAAACTCATGCCCTAAATCACATACCCTGAAACTCCTGCCCTGAATCATCTGCCCAGAAACTCATGCCCTGAATTACATGCCCTGAAATACCTGCCCTGAATCTTATGCCCTGAAACTCATGCCCTGAATCTCATGCCCTGAAACTCCTGGCCTCAAACTCATGCACTGAAACTCATGCCCTGAATCTCATGCCTTGAAACTCCTGCCCTCAAACTCATGCACTGAAACTCATGCCCTGAATCTCATGCCCTGAAACACCTGCACTGAAACTCATGCCATGAATCTCATATCCTGAAACTCACGCCTTGAGTCACATGCCCTGAAACTCCTGCCCTGAAACTCATGCCCTGAAACTCATGCCCTGAAACTCATGCAGTTAAATCTCATGCCCTGAATCTCGTGCCCTGAAACTCCTGCACTGAAACACCTGCCCTGAATCTCCTGCCCTGAAAATGAAGCCCTGAATCTCATGCCCTGAATCTCATGCCCTGAAACTCATGCCCTGAAACTCATGCCCTGAATCTCCTGTCCTGAAACTCATGCCCTGAATCTCATGCCCTGAATCTCATGCCCTGAAACTCCTGCACTGAAACACCTGCCCTGAATCTCCTGCCCTGAAAATCATGCCCTGAATCTCATGCCGTGAATCTCAAGCCCTGAATCTCATGCCCTGAAACTCATGCCCTACATCACATACCCTGAAACTCCTGCCCTGAAACTCATGCACTGAAACTCATACCCTGAAACTCATGCACTGAAACTCATGCCCTGAATCACATGCCCTAAAACTCATGCCCTGAATCATCTGCCCAGAAACTCATGCCCTGAATTACATGCCCTGAAACACCTGCCCTGAATCTCATGCCCTGAAAGTCATGCCCTTAATCTCATGGCCTGAAACTCCTGCCCTCAAACTCATGCACTGAAACTCATGCCCTGAATCTCATGCCCTGAAACACCTGCACTGAAACTCATGCCATGAATCTCATATCCTGAAACTCACGCCTTGAATCACATGCCCTGAAACTCCTGCCCTGAAACTCATGCCCTGAAACTCATGCCCTGAAACTCATGCCCTGAATCTCATGCCCTGAATCTCGTGCCCTGAAACTCCTGCACTGAAACACCTGCCCTGAATCTTCTGCCCTGAAAATGAAGCCCTGAATCTCACGCCCTGAATCTCATGCCCTGAAACTCATGCCCTGAAACTCATGCCCTGAATCTCCTGTCCTGAAACTCATGCCCTGAATCTCATGCCCTGAATCTCATGCCCTGAAACTCCTGCACTGAAACACCTGCCCTGAATCTCCTGCCCTGAAAATCATGCCCTGAATCTCATGCCGTGAATCTCAAGCCCTGAATCTCATGCCCTGAAACTCATGCCCTACATCACATACCCTGAAACTCCTGCCCTGAAACTCATGCACTGAAACTCATACCCTGAAACTCATGCACTGAAACTCATGCCCTGAATCACATGCCCTAAAACTCATGCCCTGAATCATCTGCCCAGAAACTCATGCCCTGAATTACATGCCCTGAAACACCTGCCCTGAATCTCATGCCCTGAAACTCATGCCCTTAATCTCATGGCCTGAAACTCCTGCCCTCAAACTCATGCACTGAAACTCATGCCCTGAATCTCATGCCTTGAAACTCCTGCCCTCAAACTCATGCACTGAAACTCATGCCCTGAATCTCATGCCCTGAAACACCTGCACTGAAACTCATGCCATGAATCTCATATCCTGAAACTCACGCCTTGAATCACATGCCCTGAAACTCCTGCCCTGAAACTCATGCCCTGAAACTCATGCCCTGAAACTCATGCCCTGAATCTCATGCCCTGAATCTCGTGCCCTGAAACTCCTGCACTGAAACACCTGCCCTGAATCTCCTGCCCTGAAAATGAAGCCCTGAATCTCATGCCCTGAATCTCATGCCCTGAAACTCAAGCCCTGAAACTCATGCCCTGAATCTCCTGTCCTGAAACTCATGCCCTGAATCTCATGCCCTGAATCTCATGCCCTGAAACTCCTGCACTGAAACACCTGCCCTGAATCTCCTGCCCTGAAAATCATGCCCTGAATCTCATGCCCTGAATCTCATGCTCTGAAACTCATGCCCTGAATCTCATGCCCTGAAACTCCTGCACTGAAACTCATGCCATGAATCTCATATCCTGAAACTCACGCCCTGAATCTCATGCCCAGAAACTCCTGCACTGAAACACCTGCCCTGAATCTCCTGCCCTGAAAATCATGCCCTGAATCTCAAGCCCTGAATCTCCTGCCCTGAAACTCATGCACTGAAACTCATGCCCTGAATCACATGCCCTAAAACTCCTGCCCTGAACCATCTGCCCAGAAACTCATGCCCTGAATTATATGCCCTGAAATTCCTGCCCTGAATCTCATGCCCTGAAAATCATGCCCTGAATCTCATGCCCTGAAACTCCTGCCCTCAAACTCATGCAGTGAAACTCAAGCCCTGAATTTCATGCCTTGAAACTCCTGTCCTGAATCTCATGCCCTGAAACTCATGCCCTGAATCTCATGCCCTGAAACTCCTGCACTGAAACTCATGCCATGAATCTCATATCCTGAAACTCACGCCCTGAATTACATACCCTGAAACTCCTGCCTTGAAACGCATGCCCTGAAACTCATTCCCTGAATCTCCTTTCCTAAAACTCATGCCCTGAATCTCATGCCCTGAATCTCATGCCCTGAAATTCCTGCACTGAAACTCATGCCCTGAATCTCATGCCCTGAATCTCATGCTCTGAAACTCGTGCACTGAATCTCATGCCCTCAAGTTCCTGCACTGAAACTCATGCCCTGAATCTCATGCCCTGAAACTCATGCCCTGAACCTCATGCCCTGAAACTCAAGCCCTGAATCTCATGACCTGAAACTCATGCCCTAAATCACATACCCTGAAACTCCTGCCCTGAAACTCATGCACTGAAACTCATGCCCTGAACCACATGCCCTAAAACTAATGCCCTGAATCATCTGCCCAGAAACTCATGCCCTGAATTACATGCCCTGAAACACCTGCCCTGAATCTCATGCCCTGAAACTCACGCCCTGAATCACATGCCCTGAAACTCCTGCCCTGAAACTCATGCCCTGAAACTCATGCCCTGAAACTCATGCCCTGAATCTCCTGTCCTGAAACTCATGCCCTGAATCTCATGCCCTGAATCTCATGCCCTGAAACGCCTGCACTGAAACACCTGCCCTGAATCTCCTGCCCTGAAAATGAAGCCCTGAATCTCATGCTCTAAAACTCGTGCACTGAATCTCATGCCCTCAATTAACTGCACTGAAACTCATGCCCTGAATCTCATGCCCTGAAACTCATGCCCTGAACCTCATACCCTGAACCTCAAGCCCTGAATCTCATGCCCTGAAACTCTTGCCCTAAATCACATACCCTGAAACTCCTGCCCTGAAACTCATGCACTGAAACTCATGCCCTGAATCACATGCCCTAAAACTCCTGCCCTGAATCATCTGCCCAGAAACTCATGTCCTGAATTACATGCCCTGAACTACCTGCCCTGAATCTCATGCCCTGAAACTCATGCCCTGAATCTCATGCCCTGAAACTCCTGCACTGAAACTCATGCACTGAAACTCATGCCCTGAATCACATGCCCTAAAACTCCTGCCCTGAATCATCTGCCCAGAAACTCATGCCCTGAATTACATGCCCTGAAATACCTGCCCTGAATCTCATGCCCTGAAACTCACGCCCTGAATCTCATGCCCTGAAACTCCTGCACTGAAACTCATGCCATGAATCTAATATCCTGAAACTCACGCCCTGAATTACATGCCCTGAAACTCCTGCCCTGAAACTCATGCCCTGAAACTCATGCCCTGAATCTCATGCCCTGAAACTGCTGCACTGAAACACCTGCCCTGAATCTCCTGCCCTGAAACACATGCCCTGAATCTCATGCCCTGAATCTCATGCTTTGAAACTCGTGCACTGAATCTCATGACCTCAAGTTCCTGCACTGAAACTCATGCCCTGAATCTCATGTCCTGAAACTCTTGCCCTGAATCACCTACCCTGAAACTCATGCCCTGAATCTCATGCCCTGAAACTCCTGCCCTGAAACTCATGCCCTGAAACTCATGCCCTGAAACTCCTGTCCTGAAACTCATGCCCTGAATCTCATGCCCTGAATCTCATGCCCTGAAACTCAAGCCCTGAATCTCATGCCCTGAAACTCATGCCCTAATTCACATACCCTGAAACTCCTGCCCTGAAACTCATGCACTCAAACTCATGCCCTGAATCACATGCCCTAAAACTCCTGCCCTGAAACTCATGCCCTGAATCTCATGCCCTGAAACTCATGCCCTAAATCACATACCCTGAAACTACTGCCCTGAAACTCATGCACTGAAACTCATGCCCTGAATCACATGCACTAAAATTCCTGCCCTGAATCATCTGCCCAGAAACTCATGCCCTGAATTACATGCCCTGAAATACCTGCCCTGAATCTCATGCCCTGAAACTCATGCCCTGAATCTCATGCCCTGAATCTCATGCTCTGAAACTCGTGCACTGAATCTCATGCCCTCAAGTTCCTGCACTGAAACTCATGACCTGAATCTCATGCCCTGAAACTCATGCCCTGAACCTCATGCCCTGAAACTCATGCTCTGAAACTCGTGCACTGAATCTCATGCCCTCAAGTTCCTGCACTGAAACTCATGCCCTGAACCTCATGCCCTGAAACTCAAGTCCTGAATCTCATGCCCTGAAACTCATGCCCTAAATCACATACCCTGAAACTCCTGCCCTGAAACTCATGCACTGAATCTCATGCCCTGAACCACATGCCCTAAAACTAATGCCCTGAATCATCTGCCCAGAAACTCATGCCCTGAAACTCATGCCCTGAATCTCCTGTCCTGAAACTCATGCCCTGAATCTCATGCCCTGAATCTCATGCCCTGAAACTCCTGCACGGAAACACCTGCCCTGAATCTCCTGCCCTGAAAATGAAGCCCTGAATCTCATGCTCTAAAACTCGTGCACTGAATCTTATGACCTCAATTAACTGCACTGAAACTCATGCCCTGAATCTCATGCCCTGAAACTCATGCCCTGAACCTCATGCCCTGAAACTCAAGCCCTGAATCTCATGCCCTGAAACTCTTGCCCTAAATCACATACCCTGAAACTCCTGCCCTGAAAGTCATGCACTGAAACTCATGCCCTGAATCACATGCCCTAAAACTCCTGCCCTGAATCATCTGCCCAGAAACTCATGCCCTGAATTACATGCCCTGAAATACCTGCCCTGAATCTCATGCCCTGAAATTCATGCCCTGAATCTCATGCCCTGAAACTCCTGCACTGAAACTCATGCCCTGAAACTCATGCCCTGAATCACATGCCCTAAAATTCCTGCCCTGAATCAGCTGCCCAGAAACTCATGCCCTGAATTACATGCCCTGAAATATCTGCCCTGAATCTCATGCACTGAAACTCACGCCCTGAATTACATGCCCTGAAACCCCTGCCCTCAAACTCATGCACTGAAACTCATGCCCTGAATCTCATGCCTTGAATCTCCTGCCCTCAAACTTATGCACTGAAACTCATGCCCTGAATCTCCTGCCCTGAAAATCATGCCCTGAATCTCATGCCGTGAATCTCAAGCCCTGAATCTGATGCCCTGAAACTCATGCCCTACATCACATACCCTGAAACTCCTGCCCTGAAACTCATGCACTGAAACTCTATACCCTGAAACTCATGCACTGAAACTCATGCCCTGAATCACATGCCCTAAAACTCATGCCCTGAATCATCTGCCCAGAAACTCATGCCCTGAATTACATGCCCTGAAACACCTGCCCTGAATCTCATGCCCTGAAAGTCATGCCCTTAATCTCATGGCCTGAAACTCCTGCCCTCAAACTCATGCACTGAAACTCATGCCCTGAATCTCATGCCCTGAAACACCTGCACTGAAACTCATGCCATGAATCTCATATCCTGAAACTCACGCCTTGAATCACATGCCCTGAAACTCCTGCCCTGAAACTCATGCCCTGAAACTCATGCCCTGAAACTCATGCCCTGAATCTCATGCCCTGAATCTCGTGCCCTGAAACTCCTGCACTGAAACACCTGCCCTGAATCTTCTGCCCTGAAAATGAAGCCCTGAATCTCACGCCCTGAATCTCATGCCCTGAAACTCATGCCCTGAAACTCATGCCCTGAATCTCCTGTCCTGAAACTCATGCCCTGAATCTCATGCCCTGAATCTCATGCCCTGAAACTCCTGCACTGAAACACCTGCCCTGAATCTCCTGCCCTGAAAATCATGCCCTGAATCTCATGCCGTGAATCTCAAGCCCTGAATCTCATGCCCTGAAACTCATGCCCTACATCACATACCCTGAAACTCCTGCCCTGAAACTCATGCACTGAAACTCATACCCTGAAACTCATGCACTGAAACTCATGCCCTGAATCACATGCCCTAAAACTCATGCCCTGAATCATCTGCCCAGAAACTCATGCCCTGAATTACATGCCCTGAAACACCTGCCCTGAATCGCATGCCCTGAAACTCATGCCCTTAATCTCATGGCCTGAAACTCCTGCCCTCAAACTCATGCACTGAAACTCATGCCCTGAATCTCATGCCTTGAAACTCCTGCCCTCAAACTCATGCACTGAAACTCATGCCCTGAATCTCATGCCCTGAAACACCTGCACTGAAACTCATGCCATGAATCTCAGATCCTGAAACTCACGCCTTGAATCACATGCCCTGAAACTCCTGCCCTGAAACTCATGCCCTGAAACTCATGCCCTGAAACTCATGCCCTGAATCTCATGCCCTGAATCTCGTGCCCTGAAACTCCTGCACTGAAACACCTGCCCTGAATCTCCTGCCCTGAAAATGAAGCCCTGAATCTCATGCCCTGAATCTCATGCCCTGAAACTCAAGCCCTGAAACTCATGCCCTGAATCTCCTGTCCTGAAACTCATGCCCTGAATCTCATGCCCTGAATCTCATGCCTTGAAACTCCTGCACTGAAACACCTGCCCTGAATCTCCTGCCCTGAAAATCATGCCCTGAATCTCATGCCCTGAATCTCATGCTCTGAAACTCATGCCCTGAATCTCATGCCCTGAAACTCCTGCACTGAAACTCATGCCATGAATCTCATATCCTGAAACTCACGCCCTGAATCTCATGCCCTGAATCTCATGCTCTGAAACTCGTGCACTGAATCTCATGCCCTCAAGTTCCTGCACTGAAACTCATGACCTGAATCTCATGCCCTGAAACTCATGCCCTGAACCTCATGCCCTGAAACTCATGCTCTGAAACTCGTGCACTGAATCTCATGCCCTCAAGTTCCTGCACTGAAACTCATGCCCTGAACCTCATGCCCTGAAACTCAAGTCCTGAATCTCATGCCCTGAAACTCATGCCCTAAATCACATACCCTGAAACTCCTGCCCTGAAACTCATGCACTGAATCTCATGCCCTGAACCACATGCCCTAAAACTAATGCCCTGAATCATCTGCCCAGAAACTCATGCCCTGAATTACATGCCCTGAAACACCTGCCCTGAATCTCATGCCCTGAAACTCACGCCCTGAATCACATGCCCTGAAACTCCTGCCCTGAAACTCATGCCCTGAAACTCATGCCCTGAAACTCTTGCCCTAAATCACATACCCTGAAACTCCTGCCCTGAAACTCATGCACTGAAACTCATGCCCTGAATCTCATGCCTTGAAACTCCTGCCCTCAAACTTATGCACTGAAACTCATGCCCTGAATCACATGCCCTAAAACTCATGCCCTGAATCATCTGCCCAGAAACTCATGCCCTGAATTACATGCCCTGAAATACCTGCCCTGAATCTCATGCCCTGAAACTCATGCCCTGAATCTCATGCCCTGAAACTCCTGCACTGAAACTCATGCCATGAATCTCATATCATATCCTGAAACTCACGCCCTGAATTACATGCCCCGAAACTCCTGCCCTGAAACTCATGCCCTGAAACTCATGCCCTGAATCTCCTGTCCTAAAACTCATGCCCTGAATCTCATGTCCTGAATCTCATGCCCTGAAACTCCAGCACTGAAACACCTGCCCTGAATCTCCTGCCCTGAAAATCATGCCCTGAAACTCAAGCCCTGAATCTCATGCACTGAAACTCATGCCTAAATCTCATACCCTGAATCTCCTGCCCTGAAACTCATGCACTGAAACTCATGCCCTGAAACTCCTGCCCTCAAGCTCATGCAGTGAAACTCAAGCCCTGAATTTCATGCTTGAAACTCCTGTCCTGAATCTCATGCCTTGAAACGCATGCCCTGAAAATCATTCCCTGAATCTCCTGTCCTAAAACTCATGCCCTGAATCTCATGCCCTGAAATTCCTGCACTGAAACACCTGCCCTGAATCTCCTGCCCTGAAACTCATGCCCAGAATCTCATGCCCTGAATCTCATGCTCTGAAACTCGTGCACTGAATCTCATGCCCTCATGTTCCTGCACTGAAACTCATGCCCTGAATCTCATGCCCTGAACCTCATGCCCTGAAACTCAAGCCCTGAATCTCATGCCCTGAAACTCATGCCCTAAATCACATACCCTGAAACTCCTGCCCTGAAACTCATGCACTGAATCTCATGCCCTGATCCACATGCCCTAAAACTAATGCCCTGAATCATCTGCCCAGAAACTCATGCCCTGAATTACATGCCCTGAAATACCTGCCCTGAATCTCATGCCTGAAACTCCTGCCCTCAAACTCATGCACTGAAACTCATGCCCTGAATCTCATGCCTGAAACTCCTGCCCTCAAATTCATGCACTGAAACTCATGCCCTGAATCTCATGCCCTGAAACACCTGCACTGAATCTCATGCTCTGAAACTCATGCCCTGAATCTCATGCCCTGAATCTCGTGCCCTGAAACTCCTGCACTGAAACACCTGCCCTGAATCTCCTGCCCTGAAAATGAAAGCCCTGAATCTCATGCTCTACAACTCGTGCACTGAATCTCATGCCCTCAATTAACTGCACTAAAACTCATGCCCTGAAACTCATGCCCTAAATCACATACCCTGAAAACTCCTACCCTGAAACTCATGCACTGAAACTCATGCCCTGAATCACATGCCCTAAAACTCATGCCCTGAATCATCTGCCAGAAACTCATGCCCTGAATTACATGCCCTGAAATACCTGCCCTGAATCTCATGCCCTGAAACTCATGCCCTGAATCTCATGCCCCTGAAACTCCTGCACTGAAACTCATGCCATGAATCTCATATCCTGAAACTCACGCCCTGAATTACATGCCCTGAAACTCCTGCCCTGAAACTCATGCCCTGAAACTCATGCCCTGAAACACATGCCCTGAATCTCCTGTCCTAAAACTCATGCCCTGAATCTCATGTCCTGAATCTCATGCCCTGGAACTCCTGCACTGAAACACCTGCCCTGAATCTCCTGCCCTGAAACTCATGCCCTGAATCTCATGCCCTGACGCTCACGCTCTGAAACTCGTTCACTGAATCTCATGACCTCAAGTTACTGCACTGAAACTCATGCCCTGAATCTCATGTCCTGAAACTCCTGCACTGAAACACCTGCCCTGAATCTCCTGCTTGAAAATCATGACCTGAATCTCATGCCCTGAATCTCATGCTCTGAAACTCGTGCACTGAATCTCATGCCTTCAAGTTCCTGCACTGAAACTCAAGCCCTGAATCTCATGCCCTGAAACTCATGCCCTGAACCTCATGCCCTGAACTCAAGCCCTGAATCTCATGCCCTGAAACTCATGCCCTAAATCACATACCCTGAAACTCCTGCCCTGAATCATCTGCCCAGAAACTCATGCCCTGAATTACATGCCCTGAAATACCTGCCCTGAATCTTATGCCCTGAAACTCATGCCCTGAATCTCATGCCCTGAAACTCCTGGCCTCAAACTCATGCACTGAAACTCATGCCTGAATCTCATGCCTTGAAACTCCTGCCCTCAAACTCATGCACTGAAACTCATGCCCTGAATCTCATGCCCTGAAACACCTGCACTGAAACTCATGCCATGAATCTCATATCCTGAAACTCACGCCTTGAGTCACATGCCCTGAAACTCCTGCCCTGAAACTCATGCCCTGAAACTCATGCCCTGAAACTCATGCAGTTAAATCTCATGCCCTGAATCTCGTGCCCTGAAACTCCTGCACTGAAACACCTGCCCTGAATCTCCTGCCCTGAAAATGAAGCCCTGAATCTCATGCCCTGAATCTCATGCCCTGAAACTCATGCCCTGAAAACTCATGCCCTGAATCTCCTGTCCTGAAACTCATGCCCTGAATCTCATGCCCTGAATCTCATGCCCTGAAACTCCTGCACTGAAACACCTGCCCTGAATCTCCTGCCCTGAAAATCATGCCCTGAATCTCATGCCGTGAATCTCAAGCCCTGAATCTCATGCCCTGAAACTCATGCCCTACATCACATACCCTGAAACTCTGCCCTGAAACTCATGCACTGAAACTCATACCCTGAAACTCATGCACTGAAACTCATGCCCTGAATCACATGCCCTAAAACTCATGCCCTGAATCATCTGCCCAGAAACTCATGCCCTGAATTACATGCCCTGAAACACCTGCCCTGAATCTCATGCCCTGAAAGTCATGCCCTTAATCTCATGGCCTGAAACTCCTGCCCTCAAACTCATGCACTGAAACTCATGCCCTGAATCTCATGCCCTGAAACCACTGCACTGAAACTCATGCCATGAATCTCATATCCTGAAACTCACGCCTTGAATCACATGCCCTGAAACTCCTGCCCTGAAACTCATGCCCTGAAACTCATGCCCTGAAACTCATGCCCTGAATCTCATGCCCTGAATCTCGTGCCCTGAAACTCCTGCACTGAAACACCTGCCCTGAATCTTCTGCCCTGAAAATGAAGCCCTGAATCTCACGCCCTGAATCTCATGCCCTGAAACTCATGCCCTGAAACTCATGCCCTGAATCTCCTGTCCTGAAACTCATGCCCTGAATCTCATGCCCTGAATCTCATGCCCTGAAACTCCTGCACTGAAACACCTGCCCTGAATCTCCTGCCCTGAAAATCATGCCCTGAATCTCATGCCGTGAATCTCAAGCCCTGAATCTCATGCCCTGAAACTCATGCCCTACATCACATACCCTGAAACTCCTGCCCTGAAACTCATGCACTGAAACTCATACCCTGAAACTCATGCACTGAAACTCATGCCCTGAATCACATGCCCTAAAACTCATGCCCTGAATCATCTGCCCAGAAACTCATGCCCTGAATTACATGCCCTGAAACACCTGCCCTGAATCTCATGCCCTGAAACTCATGCCCCTTAATCTCATGGCCTGAAACTCCTGCCCTCAAACTCATGCACTGAAACTCATGCCCTGAATCTCATGCCTTGAAACTCCTGCCCTCAAACTCATGCACTGAAACTCATGCCCTGAATCTCATGCCCTGAAACACCTGCACTGAAACTCATGCCATGAATCCTCATATCCTGAAACTCACGCCTTGAATCACATGCCCTGAAACTCCTGCCCTGAAACTCATGCCCTGAAACTCATGCCCTGAAACTCATGCCTGAATCTCATGCCCTGAATCTCGTGCCCTGAAACTCCTGCACTGAAACACCTGCCCTGAATCTCCTGCCCTGAAAATGAAGCCCTGAATCTCATGCCCTGAATCTCATGCCCTGAAACTCAAGCCCTGAAACTCATGCCCTGAATCTCCTGTCCTGAAACTCATGCCCTGAAATCTCATGCCCTGAATCTCATGCCCTGAAACTCCTGCACTGAAACACCTGCCCTGAATCTCCTGCCCTGAAAATCATGCCCTGAATCTCATGCCCTGAATCTCATGCCTCTGAAACTCATGCCCTGAATCTCATGCCCTGAAACTCCTGCACTGAAACTCATGCCATGAATCTCATATCCTGAAACTCACGCCCTGAATCTCATGCCCAGAAACTCCTGCACTGAAACACCTGCCTGAATCTCCTGCCTGAAAATCATGCCCTGAATCTCAAGCCCTGAATCTCCTGCCCTGAAACTCATGCACTGAAACTCATGCCCTGAATCACATGCCCTAAAACTCCTGCCCTGAACCATCTGCCCAGAAACTCATGCCCTGAATTATATGCCCTGAAATTCCTGCCCTGAATCTCATGCCCTGAAAATCATGCCCTGAATCTCATGCCCTGAAACTCCTGCCCTCAAACTCATGCAGTGAAACTCAAGCCCTGAATTTCATGCCTTGAAACTCCTGTCCTGAATCTCATGCCCTGAAACTCATGCCTGAATCTCATGCCCTGAAACTCCTGCACTGAAACTCATGCCATGAATCTCATATCCTGAAACTCACGCCCTGAATTACATACCCTGAAACTCCTGCCTTGAAACGCATGCCCTGAAACTCATTCCCTGAATCTCCTTTCCTAAAACTCATGCCCTGAATCTCATGCCCTGAATCTCATGCCCTGAAATTCCTGCACTGAAACTCATGCCCTGAATCTCATGCCCTGAATCTCATGCTCTGAAACTCGTGCACTGAATCTCATGCCCTCAAGTTCCTGCACTGAAACTCATGCCCTGAATCTCATGCCCTGAAACTCATGCCCTGAACCTCATGCCCTGAAACTCAAGCCCTGAATCTCATGACCTGAAACTCATGCCCTAAATCACATACCCTGAAACTCCTGCCCTGAAACTCATGCACTGAAACTCATGCCCTGAACCACATGCCCTAAAACTAATGCCCTGAATCATCTGCCCAGAAACTCATGCCCTGAATTACATGCCCTGAAACACCTGCCCCTGAATCTCATGCCCTGAAAACTCACGCCCTGAATCACATGCCCTGAAACTCCTGCCCTGAAACTCATGCCCTGAAACTCATGCCTGAAACTCATGCCCTGAATCTCCTGTCCTGAAACTCATGCCCTGAATCTCATGCCCTGAATCTCATGCCCTGAAACGCCTGCACTGAAACACCTGCCCTGAATCTCCTGCCCTGAAAATGAAGCCCTGAATCTCATGCTCTAAAACTCGTGCACTGAATCTCATGCCCTCAATTAACTGCACTGAAACTCATGCCCTGAATCTCATGCCCTGAAACTCATGCCCTGAACCTCATACCCTGAACCTCAAGCCCTGAATCTCATGCCCTGAAACTCTTGCCCTAAATCACATACCCTGAAACTCCTGCCCTGAAACTCATGCACTGAAACTCATGCCCTGAATCACATGCCCTAAAACTCCTGCCCTGAATCATCTGCCCAGAAACTCATGTCCTGAATTACATGCCCTGAAATACCTGCCCTGAATCTCATGCCCTGAAACTCATGCCCTGAATCTCATGCCCTGAAACTCCTGCACTGAAACTCATGCACTGAAACTCATGCCCTGAATCACATGCCCTAAAACTCCTGCCCTGAATCATCTGCCCAGAAACTCATGCCCTGAATTACATGCCCTGAAATACCTGCCCTGAATCTCATGCCCTGAAACCTCACGCCCTGAATCTCATGCCCTGAAACTCCTGCACTGAAACTCATGCCATGAATCTAATATCCTGAAACTCACGCCCTGAATTACATGCCCTGAAACTCCTGCCCTGAAACTCATGCCCTGAAACTCATGCCCTGAATCTCATGCCCTGAAACTGCTGCACTGAAACACCTGCCCTGAATCTCCTGCCTGAAACACATGCCCTGAATCTCATGCCCTGAATCTCATGCTTTGAAACTCGTGCACTGAATCTCATGACCTCAAGTTCCTGCACTGAAACTCATGCCCTGAATCTCATGTCCTGAAACTCCTGCCCTGAATCACCTACCCTGAAACTCATGCCCTGAATCTCATGCCCTGAAACTCCTGCCCTGAAACTCATGCCCTGAAACTCATGCCCTGAAACTCCTGTCCTGAAACTCATGCCCTGAATCTCATGCCCTGAATCTCATGCCCTGAAACTCAAGCCCTGAATCTCATGCCCTGAAACTCATGCCCTAATTCACATACCCTGAAACTCCTGCCCTGAAACTCATGCACTCAAACTCATGCCCTGAATCACATGCCCTAAAACTCCTGCCCTGAAACTCATGCCCTGAATCTCATGCCCTGAAACTCATGCCCTAAATCACATACCCTGAAACTACTGCCCTGAAACTCATGCACTGAAACTCATGCCCTGAATCACATGCACTAAAATTCCTGCCCTGAATCATCTGCCCAGAAACTCATGCCCTGAATTACATGCCCTGAAATACCTGCCCTGAATCTCATGCCCTGAAACTCATGCCCTGAATCTCATGCCCTGAATCTCATGCTCTGAAACTCGTGCACTGAATCTCATGCCCTCAGTTCCTGCACTGAAACTCATGACCTGAATCTCATGCCCTGAAACTCATGCCCTGAACCTCATGCCCTGAAACTCATGCTCTGAAACTCGTGCACTGAATCTCATGCCCTCAAGTTCCTGCACTGAAACTCATGCCCTGAACCTCATGCCTGAAACTCAAGTCCTGAATCTCATGCCCTGAAACTCATGCCCTAAATCACATACCCTGGAAACTCCTGCCCTGAAACTCATGCACTGAATCTCATGCCCTGAACCACATGCCCTAAAACTAATGCCCTGAATCATCTGCCCAGAAACTCATGCCCTGAAACTCATGCCCTGAATCTCCTGTCCTGAAACTCATGCCCTGAATCTCATGCCCTGAATCTCATGCCCTGAAACTCCTGCACGGAAACACCTGCCCTGAATCTCCTGCCCTGAAAAATGAAGCCCTGAATCTCATGCTCTAAAACTCGTGCACTGAATCTTATTATGACCTCAATTAACTGCACTGAAACTCATGCCCTGAATCTCATGCCCTGAAACTCATGCCCTGAACCTCATGCCCTGAAACTCAAGCCCTGAATCTCATGCCCTGAAACTCTTGCCCCTAAATCACATACCCTGAAACTCCTGCCCTGAAAGTCATGCACTGAAACTCATGCCCTGAATCACATGCCCTAAAACTCCTGCCCTGAATCATCTGCCCAGAAACTCATGCCCTGAATTACATGCCCTGAAATACCTGCCTGAATCTCATGCCCTGAAATTCATGCCTGAATCTCATGCCCTGAAACTCCTGCACTGAAACTCATGCCCTGAAACTCATGCCCTGAATCACATGCCCTAAATTCCTGCCCTGAATCAGCTGCCCAGAAACTCATGCCCTGAATTACATGCCCTGAAATATCTGCCCTGAATCTCATGCACTGAAACTCACGCCCTGAATTACATGCCCTGAAACCCCTGCCCTCAAACTCATGCACTGAAACTCATGCCCTGAATCTCATGCCTTGAATCTCCTGCCCTCAAACTTATGCACTGAAACTCATGCCCTGAATCTCCTGCCCTGAAAATCATGCCCTGAATCTCATGCCGTGAATCTCAAGCCCTGAATCTGATGCCCTGAAACTCATGCCCTACATCACATACCCTGAAACTCCTGCCCTGAAACTCATGCACTGAAACTCTATACCCTGAAACTCATGCACTGAAACTCATGCCCTGAATCACATGCCCTAAAACTCATGCCCTGAATCATCTGCCAGAAACTCATGCCCTGAATTACATGCCCTGAAACACCTGCCCTGAATCTCATGCCCTGAAATTCATGCCCTTAATCTCATGGCCTGAAACTCCTGCCCTCAAACTCATGCACTGAAACTCATGCCCTGAATCTCATGCCCTGAAACACCTGCACTGAAACTCATGCCATGAATCTCATATCCTGAAACTCACGCCTTGAATCACATGCCTGAAACTCCTGCCCTGAAACTCATGCCCTGAAACTCATGCCCTGAAACTCATGCCCTGAATCTCATGCCCTGAATCTCGTGCCCTGAAACTCCTGCACTGAAACACCTGCCCTGAATCTTCTGCCCTGAAAATGAAGCCCTGAATCTCACGCCCTGAATCTCATGCCCTGAAACTCATGCCCTGAAACTCATGCCCTGAATCTCCTGTCCTGAAACTCATGCCCTGAATCTCATGCCCTGAATCTCATGCCCTGAAACTCCTGCACTGAAACACCTGCCCTGAATCTCCTGCCCTGAAAATCATGCCTGAATCTCATGCGTGAATCTCAAGCCCTGAATCTCATGCCCTGAAACTCATGCCCTACCATCACATACCCTGAAACTCCTGCCCTGAAACTCATGCACTGAAACTCATACCCTGAAACTCATGCACTGAAACTCATGCCCTGAATCACATGCCCTAAAACTCATGCCCTGAATCATCTGCCCAGAAACTCATGCCCTGAATTACATGCCCTGAAACACCTGCCCTGAATCGCATGCCCTGAAACTCATGCCTTAATCTCATGGCCTGAAACTCCTGCCCTCAAACTCATGCACTGAAACTCATGCCCTGAATCTCATGCCTTGAAACTCCTGCCCTCAAACTCATGCACTGAAACTCATGCCCTGAATCTCATGCCCTGAAACACCTGCACTGAAACTCATGCCATGAATCTCAGATCCTGAAACTCACGCCTTGAATCACATGCCCTGAAACTCCTGCCCTGAAACTCATGCCCTGAAACTCATGCCCTGAAACTCATGCCCTGAATCTCATGCCCTGAATCTCGTGCCCTGAAACTCCTGCACTGAAACACCTGCCCTGAATCTCCTGCCCTGAAAATGAAGCCCTGAATCTCATGCCCTGAATCTCATGCCCTGAAACTCAAGCCCTGAAACTCATGCCCTGAATCTCCCTGTCCTGAAACTCATGCCCTGAATCTCATGCCCTGAATCTCATGCCCTGAAACTCCTGCACTGAAACACCTGCCCTGAATCTCCTGCCCTGAAAATCATGCCCTGAATCTCATGCCCTGAATCTCATGCTCTGAAACTCATGCCCTGAATCTCATGCCCTGAAACTCCTGCACTGAAACTCATGCCATGAATCTCATATCCTGAAACTCACGCCCTGAATCTCATGCCCTGAATCTCATGCTCTGAAACTCGTGCACTGAATCTCATGCCCTCAAGTTCCTGCACTGAAACTCATGACCTGAATCTCATGCCCTGAAACTCATGCCCTGAACCTCATGCCCTGAAAACTCATGCTCTGAAACTCGTGCACTGAATCTCATGCCCTCAAGTTCCTGCACTGAAACTCATGCCCTGAACCTCATGCCCTGAAACTCAAGTCCTGAATCTCATGCCCTGAAACTCATGCCCTAAATCACATACCCTGAAACTCCTGCCCTGAAACTCATGCACTGAATCTCATGCCCTGAACCACATGCCCTAAAACTAATGCCCTGAATCATCTGCCCAGAAACTCATGCCCTGAATTACATGCCCTGAAACACCTGCCTGAATCTCATGCCCTGATACTCACGCCCTGAATCACATGCCCTGAAACTCCTGCCCTGAAACTCATGCCCTGAAACTCATGCCCTGAAACTCTTGCCCTAAATCACATACCCTGAAACTCCTGCCCTGAAACTCATGCACTGAAACTCATGCCCTGAATCTCATGCCTTGAAACTCCTGCCCTCAAACTTATGCACTGAAACTCATGCCCTGAATCACATGCCCTAAAACTCATGCCCTGAATCATCTGCCCAGAAACTCATGCCCTGAATTACA
>NW_027276905.1:0-33870 GCF_030028105.1 Mobula birostris | reverse complement strand
AAGTACACATAGGAGTAATTTGAATTACACCAAAGTACTTACTGCAAACTAATGGAAACACTTAGGTTAACTTCCCACATGATTATGAGTAGTTTGAAAGTTGTTTCATGGCTGTACACATCAACAGAAAAAAGTTGTTATCTCAGTGAATGCAATGCTTAGACAATACAAATAGTATACATTTCAATTTTACACCAAAGCACTTACTGCAAACCTAATGGAAAACACCTTAGGTTAACTCCCCACATGATCTGAGTGATGTCTGTAAAGTTGTTACATACCTGTGCACATAAAGAAATAAAAAGTTGATTTCACAGTGAATTGAATGCTTTGACATAAAAGTAGTATACATTTCAATTGTACTCAAAAGTCCTGACTGCAAACCTAATAGCAAACACATTTGATTAACTTCCCAGATGAATATGACTAGGTTATAAGTTGTTTCATGCCTCAGTTTCATCATGACAAAATAGTTACTTTCTCAGTACTACTATGCTCTGACATTAAGGAAGTACACATCTGAATTTTACACCAAAGTACTCACTGCAAACTAATGGAAACACCTTAGGTTAACTTCCCACATGATTATGAGTAGTTGGAAAGTTGTTTCATGACTGTACACATCAACACAAAAAAGTTGTTATCTCAGTGCGTGCAATGCTTAGACAATACAAATAGAATACATTTCAATTTTACACCAAAGCACTTACTGCAAACCTAATGGAAACAACTTAGATTAACTTCCCACATGATTCTGAGATGTCTGAAAGTTGTTTCATACCTGTGCACATCAAGACAAAAAAGTTGTTTTCTCAGTGCATGCAATGCTTTTACAATACAAATAGTATACATTTCAATTTTACAACCAAAGCATTTACTGCAGACCTAATGGAAACACCTTAGGTTAACTTTCCACATGATTCTGAGATGTCTGAAAGTTGTTACATACCTGTGCACATAAAGACAAAAAAGTTGATTTCACAGTGAATAGAATGCTTTGACATAAAAGTAGTATACATTTCAATTGTACTCAAAAGTCCTGACTGCAAACCTAATGCAAACACATTTGGTTAACTTCCCAGATGAATATGACTAGGTTTAAAGTTGTTTCATGCCTCAGTTCATCAAGACAAAAAAGTTACTTTCTCAGTACTACTATGCTCTGACATTAGGGTAGTATACATCTCACTTTACACCAAAGTACTTACTGCAAACCTAATGGAAACACTTTAGGTTACCTTCCCACATGATTCTGAGATGTCTGAAAGTTGTTTCATACCTGTGCACATCAAGAGAAAAAAGTTGTTTTCTCAGTGCATGCAATGCTTTTACAATACAAATAGCATACATTTCAATTTTACACCAAAGCACTTACTGCAAACCTAATGGAAACACTTTAGGTTAACTTCCCACATGATTCTGAGATGTCTGAAAGATGTTACATACCTGTGCACATAAAGACAAAAAAGTTGATTTCACAGTGAATAGAATGCTTTTGACATAAAAGTAGTATACATTTCAATTGTACTCAAAAGTCGTGACTGCAAACCTAATGCAAACACATTTGGTTAACTTCCCAGATGAGTATGACTAGGTTTAAAGTTGATTCATGCCTCAGTTCATCAAGACAAAAAAGTTACTTTCTCAGTACTACTATACTCTGACATTAGGGTAGTATACATCTCACTTTTACACCAAAGTACTTACTGCAAACTAATGGAAACACCTTAGGTTAACTTCCCACATGATTATGAGTAGTTTGAAAGTTGTTTCTTGGCTGTACACATCAACACAAAAAAGTTGTTATCTCAGTGCATGCAATGCATAGACAATACAAATAGTATACATTTCAATTTTACACCAAAGCACTTACTGCAAACCTAATGGAAACAACTTAGATTAACTTCCCACATGATTCTGAGATGTCTGAAAGTTGTTTCATACCTGTGCACATCAAGACAAAAAAGTTGTTTTCTCAGTGCATGCAATGCTTTTACAATACAAATAGTATACATTTCAATTTTACACCAAAGCATTTACTGCAGACCTAATGGAAACACCTTAGGTTAACTTCCCACATGATTCTGAGATGTCTGAAAGTTGTTTCATACCTGTGCACATAAAGACAAAAAAGTTGATTTCACAGTGAATAGAATGCTTTGACTAAAAGTAGTATACATTTCAATTTTACACCAAAGCACTTACTGCAAACCTAATGGAAACACTTTAGGTTAACTTCCCACATGATTCTGAGATGTCTGAAAGTTGTTACATACCTGTGCACATAAAGACAAAAAAGTTGATTTGACAGTGAATAGAATGCTTTGACATAAAAGTAGTATACATTTAAATTGTACTCAAAAGTCCTGACTGCAAACCTAATGCAAACACATTTGGTTAACTTCCCAGATGAATATGACTAGGTTTAAAGTTGTTTCATGCCTCAGTTCATCAAGACAAAAAAAATACTTTCTCAGTACTACTATGCTCTGACATTAAGGAAGTACACATCTGAATTTTACACCAAAGTACTTACTGCAAACTAATGGAGACACCTTAGGTAAACTTCCCACATGATTATGAGTAGTTTGAAAGTTGTTTCATGGCTGTACACATCAACACAAAAAAGTTGTTATCTCAGTGCATGCAATGCTTAGACAATACAAATAGTATACATTTCAATTTTACACCAAAGCACTTACTGCAAACCTAATGGAAACAACTTAGATTAACTTCCCACATGATTCTGAGATGTCTGAAAGTTGTTTCATACCTGTGCACAACAAGACAAAAAAGTTGTTTTTCTCAGTGCATGCAATGCTTTTACAATACAAATAGTATACATTTCAATTTTACACCAAAGCACTTACTGCAGACCTAATGGAAACACCTTAGGTTAACTTTCCACATGATTATGAGTAGTTTGAAAGTTGTTTCATGGCTGCACACATCAACACAAAAAAGTTGTAATCTCAGTGCATGCAATGCTTAGACAATACAAAAAGTATACATTTCAATTTTACACCAAAGCACTTACTGCAAACCTAATGGAAACACTTTAGGTTAACTTCCCACATGATTCTGAGATGTCTGAAAGTTGTTTCATACCTGTGCACATAAAGACAAAAAAGTTGATTTCACAGTGAATAGAATGCTTTGACATAAAAGTAGTATACATTTCATTTGTACTCAAAAGTCCTGACTGCAAACCTAATGCAAACACATTTGCCTAACTTCCCAGATGAGTATGACTAGGTTCAAAGTTGTTTCATGCCTCAGTTCATCAAGACAAAAAAGTTACTTTCTCAGTACTACTATGCTCTGACATTAGGGTAGTATACATCTCACTTTACACCAAAGTACTTACTGCAAACCTAATGGAAACACTTTAGGTTACCTTCCCACATGATTCTGAGATGTCTGAAAGTTGTTTCATACCTGTGCACATCAAGACAAAAAAGTTGTTTTCTCAGTGCATGCAATGCTTTTAGAATACAAATAGCATACATTTCAATTTTACACCAAAGCACTTACTGCAAACCTAATGGAAACACTTTAGGTTAACTTCCCACATGATTCTGAGATGTCTGAAAGATGTTACATACCTGTGCACATAAAGACAAAAAAGTTGATGTCACAGTGAATAGAATGCTTTGACATAAAAGTAGTATACATTTCAATTGTATTCAAAAGTCCTGACTGCAAACCTAATGCAAACAGATTTGGTTAACTTCCCAGATGAGTATGGCTAGTTTAAAGTTGTTTCATGCCTCAGTTCATCAAGACAAAAAAGTTACTTTCTCAGTACTACTATGCGCTGACATTAGGGTAGTATACATCTCACTTTTACACCAAAGTACTTACTGCAAACTAATGGAAACACCTTAGGTTAACTTCCCACATGATTATGAGTAGTTTGAAAGTTGTTTCTTGGCTGTACACATCAACACAAAAAAGTTGTTATCTCAGTGCATGCAATGCATAGACAATACAAATAGTATACAATTCAATTTTACACCAAAGTACTTACTGCAAACCTAATGGAAACAACTTAGATTAACTTCCCACATGATTCTGAGATATCTGAAAGTTGTTTCATATCTGTGCACATCAAGACAAAAAAGTTGTTTTCTCAGTGCATGCAAAGCTTTTACAATACAAATAGTATACATTTCAATTTTACACCAAAGTGCTTACTGCAAACTAATGGAAACACCTTAGGTTAACTTCTCACATGATTATGAGTAGTTTGAAAGTTGTTTCATGGCTGTACACATCAACACAAAAAAGTTGTTATCTCAGTGCATGCAATGCTTAGACAATACAAATAGTATACATTTCAATTTTACTACAAAGCACTTACTGCAAACCTAATGGAAACACCTTAGGTTAACTTCCCACATGATTCTGAGATGTCTGAAAGTTGTTTCATACCTGTGCACATAAAGACAAAAAAGTTGATTTCACAGTGGATAGAATGCTTTGACATAAAAGTAGTATACATTTCAATTGTACTCAAAAGTCCTGACTGCAAACCTAATGCAAACACAGTTGGTTAACTTCCCAGATGAATATGACTAGGTTTAAAGTTGTTTCATGCCTCAGTTCATCAAGACAAAAAAGTTACTTTCTCAGTACTACTACGTTCTGACATTAAGGAAGTACACATCTGAATTTTACACCAAAGTACTTACTGCAAACTAATGGAAACACCTTAGGTTAACTTCCCACATGATTATGAGTAGTTTGAAAGTTGTTTCATGGCTGTACACATCAACACAAAAAAGTTGTTATCTCAGTGCATGCAGTGCTTAGACAATACAAATAGTATACATTTCAATTTTACACCAAAGCACTTACTGCAAACCTAATGGAAACAACTTAGATTAACTTCCCACATGATTCTGAGATGTCTGAAAGTTGTTTCATACCTGTGCACATCAAGACAAAAAAGTTGTTTTCTCAGTGCATGCAATGCTTTTACAATACAAATAGTATACATTTCAACTTTACACCAAAGCATTTACTGCAGACCTAATGGAAACACCTTAGGTTAACTTTCCACATGATTATGAGTAGTTTGAAAGTTGTTTCATGGCTGTACACATCAACAGAAAAAAGTTGTTATCTCAGTGAATGCAATGCTTAGACAATACAAATAGTATACATTTCAATTTTACTACAAAGCACTTACTGCAAACCTAATGGAAACACCTTAGGTTAACTTCCCACATGATTCTGAGATGTCTGAAAGTTGTTACATACCTGTGCACATAAAGACAAAAAAGTTGATTTCACAGTGAATAGAATGCTTTGACATAAAAGTAGTATACATTTCAATTGTGCTCAAAAGACCTGACTGCAAACCTAATGCAAACACATTTGGTTAACTTCCCAGATGAATATGACTAGGTTTAAAGTTGTTTCATGCCTCAGTTCATCAAGACAAAATAGTTACTTTCTCAGTACTACTATGCTCTGACATTAAGGAAGTACACATCTGAATTTTACACCAAAGTACTTACTGCAAACTAATGGAAACACCTTAGGTTAACTTCCCACATGATTATGAGTAGTTTGAAAGTTGTTTCATGGCTGTACACATCAACACAAAAAAGTTGTTATCTCAGTGCATGCAATGCTTAGACAATACAAATAGAATACATTTCAATTTTACACCAAAGCACTTACTGCAAACCTAATGGAAACAACTTAGATTAGCTTCCCATATGATTCTGAGATGTCTGAAAGTTGTTTCATACCTGTGCACATCAAGACAAAAAAGTTGTTTTCTCAGTGCATGCAATGCTTTTACAATACAAATAGTATACATTTCAATTTTACACCAAAGCATTTACTGCAGACCTAATGGAAACACCTTAGGTTAACTTTCCACATGATTATGAGTAGTTTGAAAGTTGTTTCATGGCTGTACACATCAACAGAAAAAAAGTTGTTATCTCAGTGAATGCAATGCTTAGACAATACAAATAGTATACATTTCAATTTTACTACAAAGCACTTACTGCAAACCTAATGGAAACACCTTAGGTTAACTTCCCACATGATTCTGAGATGTTTGTAAGTTGTTACATACCTGTGCACATAAAGACAAAAAAGTTGATTTCACAGTGAATAGAATGCTTTGACATAAAAGTAGTATACATTTCATTTGTACTCAAACGTCCTGACTGCAAACCTAATGCAAACACATTTGGTTAACTTCCCAGATGAGTATGACTAGGTTCAAAGTTGTTTCATGCCTCAGTTCATCAAGACAAAAAAGTTACTTTCTCAGTACTACTATGCTCTGACATTAGGGTAGTATACATCTCACTTTACACCAAAATACTTACTGCAAACCTAATGGAAACACTTTAGGTTACCTTCCCACATGATTCTGAGATGTCTGAAAGTTGTTTCATACCTGTGCACATCAAGACAAAAAAGTTGTTTTCTCAGTGCATGCAATGCTTTTACAATACAAATTGCATACATATCAATTTTACACCAAAGCACTTACTGCAAACCTAATGGAAACACTTTAGGTTAACTTCCCACATGATTCTGAGATGTCTGAAAGATGTTACATACCTGTGCACATAAAGACAAAAAAGTTGATTTCACAGTGAATAGAATGCTTTGACATAAAAGTAGTATACATTTCAATTGTACTCAAAAGTCCTGACTGCAAACCTAATGCAAACACATTTGGTTAACTTCCCAGATGAGTATGACTAGGTTTAAAGTTGTTTCATGCCTCAGTTCATCAAGACAAAAAAGTTACTTTCTCAGTACTACTATGCTCTGACATTAGGGTAGTATACATCTCACTTTTACACCAAAGTACTTACTGCAAACTAATGGAAACACCTTAGGTTAACTTCCCACATGATTATGAGTAGTTTGAAAGTTGCTTCTTGGCTGTACACATCAACACAAAAAAGTTGTTATCTCAGTGCATGCAATGCTTAGACAATACAAATAGTATACATTTCAATTTTACATCAAAGCACTTACTGCAAACCTAATGGAAACACCTAAGGTTAACTTTCCACATGATTATGAGTAGTTTGAAAGTTGTTTCATGGCTGTACACATCAACACAAAAAAGTTGTTATCTCAGTGCATGCAATGCTTAGACAATAGAAATAGTATAAATTTCAATTTTACACCAAAGCACTTACTGCAAACCTAATGGAAACAACTTAGATTAACTTCCCACATGATTCTGAGATGTCTGAAAGTTGTTTCATACCTGTGCACATCAAGACAAAAAAGTTGTTTTCTCAGTGCATGCAATGCTTTTACAATACAAATAGTATACATTTCAATTTTACACCAAAGCACTTACTGCAAACCTAATGGAAACACCTTTGGTTAACTTCACACATGAGTATGAGTAGGTTTAAAGTTGTTTCATGCCTCACTTCATCAAGACAAAAAAGTTACTTTTCAGTGCTACTCTGCTCTGACATTAAGATAGTATACATCTCAATTTTACACCAAAGTACTTACTGCAAATCTAATGGAAACACCTTAGGTTAACTTTCCACATGATTATGAGTAGTTTGAAAGTTGTTTCATGGTTGTACACATCAACACAAAAAAGTTGTTATCTCAGTGAATGCAATGCTTAGACAATACAAATAGTATACATTTCAATTTTACATCAAAGCACTTACTGCAAACCTAATGGAAACACCTAATGTTAACTTTCCACATGATTATGAGTAGTTTGAAAGTTGTTTCATGGCTGTACACATCAACACAAAAAAAGTTGTTATCTCAGTGCATGCAATGCTTAGGCAATACAAATAGTATACATTTCAATTTTACATCAAAGCACTTACTGCAAACCTAATGGAAACACCTAAGGTTAACTTTCCACATGATTCTGAGATGTCTGAAAGTTGTTTCATACCTGTGCACATCAAGACAAAAAAGTTGTTTTCTCAGTGCATGCAATGCTTTTACAATACAAATAGTATACATTTCAATTTTACACCAAAGCATTTACTGCAGACCTAATGGAAACACCTTAGGTTAACTTTCCACATGATTCTGAGATGTCTGAAAGTTGTTACATACCTGTGCACATAAAGACAAAAAAGTTGATTTCACAGTGAATAGAATGCTTTGACATAAAAGTAGTATACATTTCAATTGTACTCAAAAGTCCTGACTGCAAACCTAATGCAAACACATTTGGTTAACTTCCCAGATGAATATGACTAGGTTTAAAGTTGTTTCATGCCTCAGTTCATCAAGACAAAAAAGTTACTTTCTCAGTACTACTATGCTCTGACATTAGGGTAGTATACATCTCACTTTACACCAAAGTACTTACTGCAAACCTAATGGAAACACTTTAGGTTACCTTCCCACATGATTCTGAGATGTCTGAAAGTTGTTTCATACCTGTGCACATCAAGAGAAAAAAGTTGTTTTCTCAGTGCATGCAATGCTTTTAAAATACAAATAGCATACATTTCAATTTTACACCAAAGCACTTACTGCAAACCTAATGGAAACACTTTAGGTTAACTTCCCACATGATTTTGAGATGTCTGAAAGATGTTACATACCTGTGCACATAAAGACAAAAAAGTTGATTTCACAGTGAATAGAATGCTTTGACATAAAAGTAGTATACATTTCAATTGTACTCAAAAGTCGTGACTGCAAACCTAATGCAAACACATTTGGTTAACTTCCCAGATGAGTATGACTAGGTTTAAAGTTGATTCATGCCTCAGTTCATCAAGACAAAAAAGTTACTTTCTCAGTACTACTATACTCTGACATTAGGGTAGTATACATCTCACTTTTACACCAAAGTACTTACTGCAAACTAATGGAAACACCTTAGGTTAACTTCCCACATGATTATGAGTAGTTTGAAAGTTGTTTCTTGGCTGTACACATCAACACAAAAAAGTTGTTATCTCAGTGCATGCAATGCATAGACAATACAAATAGTATACATTTCAATTTTACACCAAAGCACTTACTGCAAACCTAATGGAAACAACTTAGATTAACTTCCCACATGATTCTGAGATGTCTGAAAGTTGTTTCATACCTGTGCACATCAAGACAAAAAAGTTGTTTTCTCAGTGCATGCAATGCTTTTACAATACAAATAGTATACATTTCAATTTTACACCAAAGCATTTACTGCAGACCTAATGGAAACACCTTAGGTTAACTTCCCACATGATTCTGAGATGTCTGAAAGTTGTTTCATACCTGTGCACATAAAGACAAAAAAGTTGATTTCACAGTGAATAGAATGCTTTGACTAAAAGTAGTATACATTTCAATTTTACACCAAAGCACTTACTGCAAACCTAATGGAAACACTTTAGGTTAACTTCCCACATGATTCTGAGATGTCTGAAAGTTGTTACATACCTGTGCACATAAAGACAAAAAAGTTGATTTCACAGTGAATAGAATGCTTTGACATAAAAGTAGTATACATTTAAATTGTACTCAAAAGTCCTGACTGCAAACCTAATGCAAACACATTTGGTTAACTTCCCAGATGAATATGACTAGGTTTAAAGTTGTTTCATGCCTCAGTTCATCAAGACAAAAAAATACTTTCTCAGTACTACTATGCTCTGACATTAAGGAAGTACACATCTGAATTTTACACCAAAGTACTTACTGCAAACTAATGGAAACACCTTAGGTAAACTTCCCACATGATTATGAGTAGTTTGAAAGTTGTTTCATGGCTGTACACATCAACACAAAAAAGTTGTTATCTCAGTGCATGCAATGCTTAGACAATACAAATAGTATACATTTCAATTTTACACCAAAGCACTTACTGCAAACCTAATGGAAACAACTTAGATTAACTTCCCACATGATTCTGAGATGTCTGAAAGTTGTTTCATACCTGTGCACAACAAGACAAAAAAGTTGTTTTCTCAGTGCATGCAATGCTTTTACAATACAAATAGTATACATTTCAATTTTACACCAAAGCACTTACTGCAGACCTAATGGAAACACCTTAGGTTAACTTTCCACATGATTATGAGTAGTTTGAAAGTTGTTTCATGGCTGCACACATCAACACAAAAAAGTTGTAATCTCAGTGCATGCAATGCTTAGACAATACAAAAAGTATACATTTCAATTTTACACCAAAGCACTTACTGCAAACCTAATGGAAACACTTTAGGTTAACTTCCCACATGATTCTGAGATGTCTGAAAGTTGTTTCATACCTGTGCACATAAAGACAAAAAAGTTGATTTCACAGTGAATAGAATGCTTTGACATAAAAGTAGTATACATTTCATTTGTACTCAAAAGTCCTGACTGCAAACCTAATGCAAACACATTTGGCTAACTTCCCAGATGAGTATGACTAGGTTCAAAGTTGTTTCATGCCTCAGTTCATCAAGACAAAAAAGTTACTTTCTCAGTACTACTATGCTCTGACATTAGGGTAGTATACATCTCACTTTACACCAAAGTACTTACTGCAAACCTAATGGAAACACTTTAGGTTACCTTCCCACATGATTCTGAGATGTCTGAAAGTTGTTTCATACCTGTGCACATCAAGACAAAAAAGTTGTTTTCTCAGTGCATGCAATGCTTTTAGAATACAAATAGCATACATTTCAATTTTACACCAAAGCACTTACTGCAAACCTAATGGAAACACTTTAGGTTAACTTCCCACATGATTCTGAGATGTCTGAAAGATGTTACATACCTGTGCACATAAAGACAAAAAAGTTGATGTCACAGTGAATAGAATGCTTTGACATAAAAGTAGTATACATTTCAATTGTATTCAAAAGTCCTGACTGCAAACCTAATGCAAACAGATTTGGTTAACTTCCCAGATGAGTATGGCTAGTTTAAAGTTGTTTCATGCCTCAGTTCATCAAGACAAAAAAGTTACTTTCTCAGTACTACTATGCGCTGACATTAGGGTAGTATACATCTCACTTTTACACCAAAGTACTTACTGCAAACTAATGGAAACACCTTAGGTTAACTTCCCACATGATTATGAGTAGTTTGAAAGTTGTTTCTTGGCTGTACACATCAACACAAAAAAGTTGTTATCTCAGTGCATGCAATGCATAGACAATACAAATAGTATACAATTCAATTTTACACCAAAGTACTTACTGCAAACCTAATGGAAACAACTTAGATTAACTTCCCACATGATTCTGAGATATCTGAAAGTTGTTTCATATCTGTGCACATCAAGACAAAAAAGTTGTTTTCTCAGTGCATGCAAAGCTTTTACAATACAAATAGTATACATTTCAATTTTACACCAAAGTGCTTACTGCAAACTAATGGAAACACCTTAGGTTAACTTCTCACATGATTATGAGTAGTTTGAAAGTTGTTTCATGGCTGTACACATCAACACAAAAAAGTTGTTATCTCAGTGCATGCAATGCTTAGACAATACAAATAGTATACATTTCAATTTTACTACAAAGCACTTACTGCAAACCTAATGGAAACACCTTAGGTTAACTTCCCACATGATTCTGAGATGTCTGAAAGTTGTTTCATACCTGTGCACATAAAGACAAAAAAGTTGATTTCACAGTGAATAGAATGCTTTGACATAAAAGTAGTATACATTTCAATTGTACTCAAAAGTCCTGACTGCAAACCTAATGCAAACACAGTTGGTTAACTTCCCAGATGAATATGACTAGGTTTAAAGTTGTTTCATGCCTCAGTTCATCAAGACAAAAAAGTTACTTTCTCAGTACTACTACGTTCTGACATTAAGGAAGTACACATCTGAATTTTACACCAAAGTACTTACTGCAAACTAATGGAAACACCTTAGGTTAACTTCCCACATGATTATGAGTAGTTTGAAAGTTGTTTCATGGCTGTACACATCAACACAAAAAAGTTGTTATCTCAGTGCATGCAGTGCTTAGACAATACAAATAGTATACATTTCAATTTTACACCAAAGCACTTACTGCAAACCTAATGGAAACAACTTAGATTAACTTCCCACATGATTCTGAGATGTCTGAAAGTTGTTTCATACCTGTGCACATCAAGACAAAAAAGTTGTTTTCTCAGTGCATGCAATGCTTTTACAATACAAATAGTATACATTTCAACTTTACACCAAAGCATTTACTGCAGACCTAATGGAAACACCTTAGGTTAACTTTCCACATGATTATGAGTAGTTTGAAAGTTGTTTCATGGCTGTACACATCAACAGAAAAAAGTTGTTATCTCAGTGAATGCAATGCTTAGACAATACAAATAGTATACATTTCAATTTTACTACAAAGCACTTACTGCAAACCTAATGGAAACACCTTAGGTTAACTTCCCACATGATTCTGAGATGTCTGAAAGTTGTTACATACCTGTGCACATAAAGACAAAAAAGTTGATTTCACAGTGAATAGAATGCTTTGACATAAAAGTAGTATACATTTCAATTGTGCTCAAAAGACCTGACTGCAAACCTAATGCAAACACATTTGGTTAACTTCCCAGATGAATATGACTAGGTTTAAAGTTGTTTCATGGCTCAGTTCATCAAGACAAAATAGTTACTTTCTCAGTACTACTATGCTCTGACATTAAGGAAGTACACATCTGAATTTTACACCAAAGTACTTACTGCAAACTAATGGAAACACCTTAGGTTAACTTCCCACATGATTATGAGTAGTTTGAAAGTTGTTTCATGGCTGTACACATCAACACAAAAAAGTTGTTATCTCAGTGCATGCAATGCTTAGACAATACAAATAGAATACATTTCAATTTTACACCAAAGCACTTACTGCAAACCTAATGGAAACAACTTAGATTAGCTTCCCATATGATTCTGAGATGTCTGAAAGTTGTTTCATACCTGTGCATATCAAGACAAAAAAGTTGTTTTCTCAGTGCATGCAATGCTTTTACAATACAAATAGTATACATTTCAATTTTACACCAAAGCATTTACTGCAGACCTAATGGAAACACCTTAGGTTAACTTTCCACATGATTATGAGTAGTTTGAAAGTTGTTTCATGGCTGTACACATCAACAGAAAAAAGTTGTTATCTCAGTGAATGCAATGCTTAGACAATACAAATAGTATACATTTCAATTTTACTACAAAGCACTTACTGCAAACCTAATGGAAACACCTTAGGTTAACTTCCCACATGATTCTGAGATGTTTGAAAGTTGTTACATACCTGTGCACATAAAGACAAAAAAGTTGATTTCACAGTGAATAGAATGCTTTGACATAAAAGTAGTATACATTTCATTTGTACTCAAACGTCCTGACTGCAAACCTAATGCAAACACATTTGGTTAACTTCCCAGATGAGTATGACTAGGTTCAAAGTTGTTTCATGCCTCAGTTCATCAAGACAAAAAAGTTACTTTCTCAGTACTACTATGCTCTGACATTAGGGTAGTATACATCTCACTTTACTCCAAAATACTTACTGCAAACCTAATGGAAACACTTTAGGTTACCTTCCCACATGATTCTGAGATGTCTGAAAGTTGTTTCATACCTGTGCACATCAAGACAAAAAAGTTGTTTTCTCAGTGCATGCAATGCTTTTACAATACAAATTGCATACATATCAATTTTACACCAAAGCACTTACTGCAAACCTAATGGAAACACTTTAGGTTAACTTCCCACATGATTCTGAGATGTCTGAAAGATGTTACATACCTGTGCACATAAAGACAAAAAAGTTGATTTCACAGTGAATAGAATGCTTTGACATAAAAGTAGTATACATTTCAATTGTACTCAAAAGTCCTGACTGCAAACCTAATGCAAACACATTTGGTTAACTTCCCAGATGAGTATGACTAGGTTTAAAGTTGTTTCATGCCTCAGTTCATCAAGACAAAAAAGTTACTTTCTCAGTACTACTATGCTCTGACATTAGGGTAGTATACATCTCACTTTTACACCAAAGTACTTACTGCAAACTAATGGAAACACCTTAGGTTAACTTCCCACATGATTATGAGTAGTTTGAAAGTTGCTTCTTGGCTGTACACATCAACACAAAAAAGTTGTTATCTCAGTGCATGCAATGCTTAGACAATACAAATAGTATACATTTCAATTTTACATCAAAGCACTTACTGCAAACCTAATGGAAACACCTAAGGTTAACTTTCCACATGATTATGAGTAGTTTGAAAGTTGTTTCATGGCTGTACACATCAACACAAAAAAGTTGTTATCTCAGTGCATGCAATGCTTAGACAATAGAAATAGTATAAATTTCAATTTTACACCAAAGCACTTACTGCAAACCTAATGGAAACAACTTAGATTAACTTCCCACATGATTCTGAGATGTCTGAAAGTTGTTTCATACCTGTGCACATCAAGACAAAAAAGTTGTTTTCTCAGTGCATGCAATGCTTTTACAATACAAATAGTATACATTTCAATTTTACACCAAAGCACTTACTGCAAACCTAATGGAAACACCTTTGGTTAACTTCACACATGAGTATGAGTAGGTTTAAAGTTGTTTCATGCCTCACTTCATCAAGACAAAAAAGTTACTTTTCAGTGCTACTCTGCTCTGACATTAAGATAGTATACATCTCAATTTTACACCAAAGTACTTACTGCAAATCTAATGGAAACACCTTAGGTTAACTTTCCACATGATTATGAGTAGTTTGAAAGTTGTTTCATGGTTGTACACATCAACACAAAAAAGTTGTTATCTCAGTGAATGCAATGCTTAGACAATACAAATAGTATACATTTCAATTTTACATCAAAGCACTTACTGCAAACCTAATGGAAACACCTAATGTTAACTTTCCACATGATTATGAGTAGTTTGAAAGTTGTTTCATGGCTGTACACATCAACACAAAAAAGTTGTTATCTCAGTGCATGCAATGCTTAGGCAATACAAATAGTATACATTTCAATTTTACATCAAAGCACTTACTGCAAACCTAATGGAAACACCTAAGGTTAACTTTCCACTTGATCATGAGTAGTTTGAAAGTTGTTTCATGGCTGTACACATCAACACAAAAAAGTTGTTATCTCAGTGCATGCAATGCTTTTACAATACAAATAGTATACATTTCAATTTTACACCAAAGCACTTACTGCAAACCTAAAGGAAACAACTTAGATTAACTTCCCACATGATTCTGAGATGTCTGAAAGTTGTTTCCTACTTGTGCACATAAAGACAAAAAAGTTGATTTCTCAGTGAATAGTATGCTTTTACATAAATGTAGTTTCCATTTCAATTATACTCAAAAGTCCTGACTGCAAACCTAATGGAAACACCTTTGGTTAACTTTCCACATGATTAGGAGTAGTTTGAAAGCTGTTTCATGGCTGTAGACATCAACACAAAGAAGTTGTTATATCAGTGCATGCAATGCTTAGACAATACAAATAGTATACATTTCAATTTTACACCAAAGCACTTACTGCAAACCTAAAGGAAACAACTTAGATTAACTTCCCAGATGAGTATGACTAGGTTTAAAGTTGTTTCATGCCTCAGTTCATCAAGACAAAAAAGTTACTTTCTCAGTACTACTATGCTCTGACATTAAGGAAGTGCACATCTGAATTTTACACCAAAGTACTTACTGCAAACTAATGGAAACACCTTAGGTTAACTTCCCACATGATTATGAGTAGTTTGAAAGTTGTTTCATGGCTGTACACATCAACACAAAAAAGTTGTTATCTCAGTGCATGCAATCCTTTTACAATACAAATAGTATACATTTCAATTTTACACCAAAGCATTTACTGCAAACCTAATGGATACAACTTAGATTAACTTCCCACATGATTCTGAGATGTCTGAAAGTTGTTTCCTACTTGTGCACATAAAGACAAAAAAGTTGATTTCTCAGTGAATAGTATGCTTTTACATAAATGTAGCTTCCATTTCAATTATACTCAAAAGTGCTGACTGCAAACCTAATGGAAACACCTTTGGTTAACTTTCCACATGATTAGGAGTAGTTTGAAAGCTGTTTCATGGCTGTAGAGATCAACAGAAAAAAGTTGTTATGTCAGTGCATGCAATGCTTAGACAATACAAATAGTATACATTTCAATTTTACACCAAAGCACTTACTGCAAACCTAATGAAAACACTTTAAGTTAACTTCCCACATGATTCTGAGATGTCTGAAAGTTGTTTCATACCTGTGCACATAAAGACAAAAAAGTTGATTTCTCAGTGAATGGAATGCTTTGACATAAATGCAGTTTCCATTTGAATTCTACTCAAAAGTCTTGACTGCAAACCTAATGGAAACACCTTAGGTTAACTTTCCACATGATTATGAGTAGTTTGAAAGTTGTTTCACGGCTGTACACATCAACACAAAAAAGTTGTTATCTCAGTGCATGCAATGCTTAGACAATACAAATAGTATAAATTTCAATTTTACACCAAAGCACTTACTTCAAACCTAATGGAAACAACATAGATTAACTTCCCACATGATTCTGAGATGTCTGAAAGTTGTTTCATACCTGTGCACATCAAGACAAAAAAGTTGTTTTCTCAGTGCATGCAAAGCTTTTAGAATACAAATAGTATACATTTCAATTTTACACCAAAGCACTTACTGCAAACCTAATGGAAACACCTGAGGTTAACTTTCCACATGATTATGAGCAGTTTGAAAGTTGTTTCATGGCTGTACACATCAACACAAAAAAGTTGTTATCTCAGTGCATGCAATGCTTAGAGAATACAAATAGTATACATTTCAATTTTACACCAAAGCACTTACTGCAAACCTAATGGAAACAACTTAGATTAAATTCCCACATGATTCTGAGATGTCTGAAAGTTGTTTCATACCTGTGCACATCAAGACAAAAAAGTTGTTTTCTCAGTGCATGCAATGCTTTTACAATACAAATAGTATACATTTCAATTTTACACCAAAGCACTTACTGCAGACCTAATGGAAACACCTGAGGTTAACTTTCCACATGGTTATGAGTAGTTTGAAAGTTGTTTCATGGCTGTACACATCAACAGAAAAAAGTTGTTATCTCAGTGAATGCAATGCTTAGACAATACAAATAGTATACATTTCAATTTTACTACAAAGCACTTACTGCAAACCTAATGGAAACACCTTAGGTTAACTTCCCACATGATTCTGAGATGTCTGAAAGTTGTTACATACCTGTGCACATAAAGACAAAAAAGTTGTTTTCTCAGTGCATGCAATGCTTTTACAATACAAATAGTATACATTTCAATTTTACACCAAAGCACTTACTGCAAACCTAATGGAAACACCTTAGGTTAACTTTCCACATGATTATGAGTAGTTTGAAAGTTTTTTCATGGCTGTACACATCAACACAAAAAAGTTGTTATCGCAGTGCATGCAATGCTTAGACAATACAAATAGTATACATTTCAATTTTACACCAAAGCACTTACTGCAAACCGAAAGGAAACAACTTAGATTAACTTCCCACATGATTCTGCGATGTCTGAAAGTTGTTTCATACCTGTGCACATAAAGACAAAAAAGTTGATTTCTCAGTGAATAGAATGCTTTTACATAAAAGTAGTTTCCATTTCAATTGTACTCAAAAGTCCTGACTGCAAACCTAATGGAAACACCTTTGGTTAACTTCCCACATGAGTATGAGTAGGTTTAAAGTTGTTTCATGCCTCACTTCATCAAGACAAAAAAGTTACTTTTCAGTGCTACTCTGCTCTGACATTAAGATAGTATACATCTCAATTTTACACCAAAGCACTTACTGCAAACCTAATGGAAACAACTTAGATTAACTTCCCACATGATTCTGAGATGTCTGAAAGTTGTTTCATACCTGTGCACATCAAGACAAAAAAGTTGTTTTCTCAGTGCATGCAATGCTTTTACAATACAAATAGTATACATTTCAATTTTACACCAAAGCACTTACTGCAAACCTAATGGAAACACCTTTGCTTAACTTCACACATGAGTATGAGTAGGTTTAAAGTTGTTTCATGCCTCACTTCATCAAGACAAAAAAGTTACTTTTCAGTGCTACTCTGCTCTGACATTAAGATAGTATACATCTCAATTTTACACCAAAGTACTTACTGCAAATCTAATGGAAACACCTTAGGTTAACTTTCCACATGATTATGAGTAGTTTGAAAGTTGTTTCATGGCTGTACACATCAACACAAAAAAGTTGTTATCTCAGTGAATGCAATGCTTAGACAATACAAATAGTATACATTTCAATTTTACATCAAAGCACTTACTGCAAACCTAATGGAAACACCTAATGTTAACTTTCCACATGATTATGAGTAGTTTGAAAGTTGTTTCATGGCTGTACACATCAACACAAAAAAGTTGTTATCTCAGTGCATGCAATGCTTAGGCAATACAAATAGTATACATTTCAATTTTACATCAAAGCACTTACTGCAAACCTAATGGAAACACCTAAGGTTAACTTTCCACATGATTATGAGTAGTTTGAAAGTTGTTTCATGGCTGTACACATCAACACAAAAAAGTTGTTATCTCAGTGCATGCAATGCTTTTACAATACAAATAGTATACATTTCAATTTTACACCAAAGCACTTACTGCAAACCTAATGGAAACAACTTAGATTAACTTCCCACATGATTCTGAGATGTCTGAAAGTTGTTTCCTACTTGTGCACATAAAGACAAAAAAGTTGATTTCTCAGTGAATAGTATGCTTTTACATAAATGTAGTTTCCATTTCAATTATACTCAAAAGTCCTGACTGCAAACCTAATGGAAACACCTTTGGTTAACTTTCCACATGATTAGGAGTAGTTTGAAAGCTGTTTCATGGCTGTAGACATCAACACAAAAAAGTTGTTATATCAGTGCATGCAATGCTTAGACAATACAAATAGTATACATTTCAATTTTACACCAAAGCACTTACTGCAAACCTAAAGGAAACAACTTAGATTAACTTCCCAAATGATTCTGCGATGTCTGAAAGTTGTTTCATACCTGTGCACATAAAGACAAAAAAGTTGATTTCTCAGTGAATAGAATGCTTTTACATAAAAGTAGTTTCCATTTCAATTGTACTCAAAAGTCCTGACTGCAAACCTAATGGAAACACCTTTGGTTAACTTCCCACATGAGTATGAGTAGGTTTAAAGTTGTTTCATGCCTCACTTCATCAAGACAAAAAAGTTACTTTTCAGTGCTACTCTGCTCTGACATTAAGATAGTATACATCTCAATTTCACACCAAAGTACTTACTGCAAACCTAATGGAAACACCTTAGGTTAACTTCCCACATGATTCTGAGATGTCTGAAAGTTGTTTCATGGCTGTACACATCAAGACAAAAAAAGTTGTTATCTCAGTGCATGCAATGCTTAGACAATACAAATAGTATACATTTCAATTTTACATCAAAGCACTTACTGCAAACCTAATGGAAAAACCTAAGGTTAACTTTCCACATGATTATGAGTAGTTTGAAAGTTGTTTCATACCTGTACACATCAACACAAAAAAGTTGTTATCTCAGTGCATGCAATGCTTAGACAATACAAATAGTATAAATTTCAATTTTACACCAAAGCACTTACTGCAAACCTAATGAAAACAACTTAGATTAACTTCCCACATGATTCTGAGATGTCTGAAAGTTGTTTCATACCTGTGCACATCAAGACAAAAAAGTTGTTTTCTCAGTGCATGCAATGCTTTTATAATACAAATAGTATACATTTCAATTTTACACCAAAGCACTTACTGCAAACCTAATGGAAACAACTTAGATTAACTTTCCACATGATTCTGAGATGTCTGAAAGTTGTTTCATACCTGTGCACATCAAGACAAAAAAGTTGTTTTCTCAGTGCATGCAATGCTTTTACAATACAAATAGTATACATTTCAATTTTACACCAAAGCACTTACTGCAAACCTAATGGAAACACCTAAGGTTAACTTTCCACATGATTATGAGTAGTTTGAAAATTGTTTCATACCTGTGCACATCAAGACAAAGAAGTTGTTTTCTCAGTGCATGCAATGCTTTTACAATACAAATAGTATACATTTCAATTTTACACCAAAGCACTTACTGCAAACCTAATGGAAACACCTTAGGTTAACTTTCCACATGATTATGAGTAGTTTGAAAGTTTTTTCATGGCTGTACACATCAACACAAAAAAGTTGTTATCGCAGTGCATGCAATGCTTATTTACAAATAGTATACATTTCAATTTTACACCAAAGCACTTACTGCAAACCTAAAGGAAAAAACTTAGATTAACTTCCCACATGATTCTGCGATGTCTGAAAGTTGTTTCATACCTGTGCACTTAAAGACAAAAAAGTAGATTTCTCAGTGAATAGAATGCTTTTACATAAAAGTAGTTTCCATTTCAATTGTACTCAAAAGTCCTGACTGCAAACCTAATGGAAACACCTTTGGTTAACTTCCCACATGAGTATGAGTAGGTTTAAAGTTGTTTCATGCCTCACTTCATCAAGACAAAAAAGTTACTTTTCAGTGCTAATCTGCTCTGACATTAAGATAGTATACATCTCAATTTCACACCAAAGTACTTACTGCAAACCTAATGGAAACACCTTAGGTTAACTTCCCACATGATTATGAGTAGTTTGAAAGTTGTTTCATGGCTGTACACATCAACACAAAAAAAGTTATTATCTCAGTGCATGCAATGCTTAGACAATACAAATAGTATACATTTCAATTTTACATCAAAGCACTTACTGCAAACCTAATGGAAACACCAAAGGTTAACTTTCCACATGATTATGAGTAGTTTGAAAGTTGTTTCATGGCCGTACACATCAACACAAAAAAGTTGTTATCTCAGTGCATGCAATGCTTAGACAATAGAAATAGTATAAATTTCAATTTTACACCAAAGCACTTACTGCAAACCTAATGGAAACAAATTAGATTAACTTCCCACATGATTCTGAGATGTCTGAAAGTTGTTTCATACCTGTGCACATCAAGACAAAAAAGTTGTTTTCTCAGTGCATGCAATGCTTTTACAATACAAATAGTATACATTTCAATTTTACACCAAAGGACTTACTGCAAACCTAATGGAAACACCTTTGGTTAACTTCACACATGAGTATGAGTAGGTTTAAAGTTGTTTCATGCCTCACTTCATCAAGACAAAAAAGTTACTTTTCAGTGCTACTCTGCTCTGACATTAAGATAGTATACATCTCAATTTTACACCGAAGTACTTACTGCAAATCTAATGGAAACACCTTAGGTTAACTTCCCACATGATGATGAGTAGTTTGAAAGTTGTTTCATGGCTGTACACATCAACACAAAAAAGTTGTTATCTCAGTGAATGCAATGCTTAGACAATACAAATAGTATACATTTCAATTTTACATCAAAGCACTTACTGCAAACCTAATGGAAACACCTAATGTTAACTTTCCACATGATTATGAGTAGTTTGAAAGTTGTTTCATGGCTGTACACATCAACACAAAAAAGTTGTTATCTCAGTGCATGCAATGCTTAGGCAATACAAATAGTATACATTTCAATTTTACATCAAAGGACTTACTGCAAACCTAATGGAAACACCTAAGGTTAGCTTTCCACATGATTATGAGTAGTTTGAAAGTTGTTTCATGGCTGTACACATCAACACAAAAAAGTTGTTATCTCAGTGCATGCAATGCTTTTACAATACAAATAGTATACATTTCAATTTTACACCAAAGCACTTACTGCAAACCTAATGGAAACAACTTAGATTAACTTCCCACATGATTCTGAGATGTCTGAAAGTTGTTTCCTACTTGTGCACATAAAGGCAAAAAAGTTGATTTCTCAGTGAATAGTATGCTTTTACATAAATGTAGTTTCCATTTCAATTATACTGAAAAGTCCTGACTGCAAACCTAATGGAAACACCTTTGGTTAACTTTCCACATGATTAGGAGTAGTTTGAAAGCTGTTTCATGGCTGTAGACATCAACACAAAAAAGTTGTTATATCAGTGCATGCAATGCTTAGACAATACAAATAGTATACATTTCAATTTTACACCAAAGCCCTTACTGCAAACCTAATGAAAACACTTTAAGTTAACTTCCCACATGATTCTGAGATGTCTGAAAGTTGTTTCATACCTGTGCACATAAAGACAAAAAAGTTGATTTCTCAGTGAATAGAATGCTTTGACATAAATGCAGTTTCCATTTCAATTCTACTCAAAAGTCTTGACTGCAAACCTAATGGAAACACCTTAGGTTAACTTTCCACATGATTATGAGTAGTTTGAAAGTTGTTTCATGGCTGTACACATCAACAAAAAAGTTGTTATCTCAGTGCATGCAATGCTTAGACAATACAAATAGTATACATTTCAATTTTACACCAAAGTACTTACTGCAAACCTAATGGAAACACCTTACGTTAACTTCCCACATCATTATGAGTAGCTTGTAAGTTGTTTCATGGCTGTACACATCAACACAAAAAAGTTGTTATCTCAGTGCATGCAATGCTTAAACAATACAAATAGTATACATTTCAATTTTACACCAAAGCACTTACTGCAAACCTAATGGAAACACTTTAAGTTAACTTCCCACATGATTCTGAGATGTCTGAAAGTTGTTTCATACCTGTACACATAGAGACAATAAAGTTGATTTTACGGTGAATAGAATGCTTTGACTTAAAAGTAGTATACATTTCAATTGTACTCAAAAGTCCTGACTGCAAACCTAATGGAAACACTTTAAGTTAACTTCCCACATGATTCTGAGATGTCTGAAAGTTGCTTCATACCTGTGCACATAAAGACAAAAAAGTTGATTTCACAGTGAATAGAATGCTTTGACTTAAAAGTAGTATACATTTCAATTGTACTCAAAAGTCCTGACTGCAAACCTAATGGAAACACCTTTGGTTAACTTCCCACATGAGTATGAGTAGGTTTAAAGTTGTTTCATGCCTCAGTTCATCAGGGCAAAAAAGTTACTTTTCAGTGCTACTATGCTCTGACATTAAGGTAGTATACATCTCAATTTTACACCAAAGTACTTACTGCAAACCTAATGGAAACACCTTAGGTTAACTTCCCACATGATTCTGAGATGTCTGAAAGTTGTTTCATACCTGTGCACAAAAAGACAAAAACGTTGATTTCTCAGTGAATGGAATGCTTTGACATAAATGCAGTTTCCATTTCAATTCTACACAAAAGTCCTGACTGCAAACCTAATGGAAACACCTTAGGTTAACTTTACACATGATTGTGAGTAGTTTGAAAGTTGTTTCATGGCTGTACACATCAACACAAAAAAGTTGTTATCTCAGTGCATGCAATGCTTAGACAATACAAATAGTATACATTTCAATTTTACACCAAAGCACTTACTGCAACCCTAATGGAAACACTTTAAGTTAACTTCCCACATGTTTCTGAGATGTCTGAAAGTTGTTTCATACCTGTGCACATAAAGACAAAAAAGTTGATTTCACAGTGAATAGAATGCTTTGACTTAAAAGTAGTATACATTTCAATTGTACTAGAAAGTCCTGACTGCAAACCTAATGGAAACACCTTTGGTTAACTTCCCACATGAGTATGATTAGGTTTAAAGTTGTTTCATGCCTCAGTTCATCAAGACAAAAGAGTTACTTTTCAGTGCTACTATGCTCTGACATTAAGGTAGCATACATCTCAATTTTATACCAAAGTACTTACTGCAAACCTAATGGAAACACCTTAGGGTAACTTCCCACATGATTATGAGTAGTTTGAAAGTTGTTTCATGGCTGTACACATCAACACAAAAAAGTTGTTATCTTCTGTGCATGCAAAGCTTAGACAGTACAAATAGTATACATTTCAATTTTACACCAAAGCACTTACTGCAAACCTAATGGAAACAACTTAGATTAACTTCCCACATGATTATGAGTAGTTTGAAAGTTGTTTCATGGCTGTACACATCAACACAAAAAAGTTGTTATCTCAGTGCATGCAATGCTTAGACAGTACAAATAGTATACATTTCAATTTTACACCAAAGCACTTACTGCAAACCTAATGGAAACAACTTAGATTTACTTCCCACATGATTCTGAGATGTCTGAAACTTGTTTCATACCTGTGCTCATCAAGACAAAAAAGTTGTTATCTCAGTGCATGCAATGCTTAGACAATACAAATAGTATACATTTCAATTTTACACCAAAGCACTTACTGCAAACCTAAAGGAAACAACTTAGATTAACTTCCCACATGATTCTGCGATGTCTGAAAGTTGTTTCATACCTGTGCACATCAAGACAAAAAAGTTGTTTTCTCAGTGCATGCAATGCTTTTGCAATAGAAATAGTATACATTTCAATTTTACAAAAAAGCACTTACTGCAAACCTAATGGAAACACCTAAGGTTAACTTTCCACATGATTATGAGTAGTTTGAAAGTTGTTTCATACCTGTGCACATCAAGACAAAAAAGTTGTTTTCTCAGTGCATGCAATGCTTTTACAAAACAAATAGTATACATTTCAATTTTACACCAAAGCACTTACTGCAAACCTAATGGAAACAACTTAGATTAACTTCCCACATGATTCTGAGATGTCTGAAAGTTGTTTCATACCTGTGCACATAAAGACAAAAAAGTTGATTTCTCAGTGAATAGAATGCTTTGACATAAATGCAGTTTCCATTTCAATTCTACTCAAAAGTCCCGACTGCAAACCTAATGGAAACACCTTAGGATAACTTTCCACATGATTATGAGTAGTTTGAAAGTTGTTTCATGGCTGTACACATCAACACAAAAAAGTTATTATCTCAGTGCATGCAATGCTTAGACAATACAAATAGTATGCATTTCAATTTTACACCAAAGAACTTACTGCAAACCTAATGGAAACACTTTAAGTTAACTTCCCACATGATTCTGAGATGTCTGAAAGTTGTTTCATACCTGTGCACATAAAGACAAAAAAGTTGATTTCACAGTGAATAGAATGCTTTGACTTAAAAGTAGTATACATTTCAATTGTACTCAAAAGTCCTGACTGCAGACCTAATGGAAACACCTTTGGTTAACTTCCCACATGAGTATGAGTAGGTTAAAAGTTGTTTCATGCCTCAGTTCATCAAGACAAAAAAGTTACTTTTCAGTGCTACTATGCTCTGACATTTAGGTAGTATACATCTCAATTTTACACCAAAGTACTTACTGCAAACCTAATGGAAACACCTTAGGTTAACTTCCCACATCATTATGAGTAGCTTGTAAGTTGTTTCATGGCTGTACACATCAACACAAAAAAGTTGTTATCTCAGTGCATGCAATGCTTAGACAATACAAATAGTATACATTTCAATTTTACACCAAAGCACTTACTGCAAACCTAATGGAAACACTTTAAGTTAACTTCCCACATGATTCTGAGATGTCTGAAAGTTGTTTCATACCTGTGCACAAAAAGACAAAAAAGTTGATTTCACAGTGAATAGAATGTTTTGACTTAAAAGTAGTATCCATTTCAATTCTACTCAAAAGTCCTGACTGCAAACCTAATGGAAACACCTTAGGTTAACTTTACACATGATTATGAGTAGTTTGAAAGTTGTTTCATGGCTGTACACATCAACACAAAAAAGTGGTTATCTCAGTGCATGCAATGCTTAGACAATACAAATATAATACATTTCAATTTTACACCAAAGCACTTACTGCAAACCTAATGGAAACACTTTAAGTTAACTTCCCACATGATTCTGAGATGTCTGAAAGTTGTTTCATACCTGTGCACATAAAGACAAAAAAGTTGATTTCACAGTGAATAGAATGCTTTGACTTAAAAGTAGTATACATTTCAATTGTACTCAAAAGTCCTGACTGCAGACCTAATGGAAACACCTTTGGTTAACTTCCCACATGAGTATGAGTAGGTTTAAAGTTGTTTCATGCCTCAGTTCATCAAGACAAAAAAGTTACTTTTCAGGGCTACTATGGTCTGACATTAAGGTAGTATACATCTCAATTTTACACCAAAGTACTTACTGCAAACCTAATGGAAACACCTTAGGTTAACTTCCCACATCATTATGAGTAGTTTGTAAGTTGTTTCATGGCTGTACACATCAACACAAAAAAGTTGTTATCTCAGTGCATGCAATGCTTAGACAATACAAATAGTATACATTTCAATTTTACACCAAAGCACTTACTGCAAACCTAATGGAAACACTTTAAGTTAACTTCCCACATGATTGTGAGATGTCTGAAAGTTGTTTCATACCTGTGCACATAGAGACAAAAAAGTAGATTTTACGGTGAATAGAATGCTTTTACATAAAAGTAGTTTCCATTTCAATTGTACTCAAAAGTCCTGACTGCAAACCTAATGGAAACACCTTTGGTTAACTTCCCACATGAGTATGAGTAGGTTTAAAGTTGTTTCATGCCTCACTTCATCAAGACAAAAAAGTTACTTTTCAGTGCTATTCTTCTCTGACATTAAGATAGTATACATCTCAATTTTACACCAAAGTACTTACTGCAAACCTAATGGAAACACCTTAGGTTAACTTGCCACATGATTATGAGTAGTTTGAAAGTTGCTTCATACCTGTGCACATAAAGACAAAAAAGTTGATTTCACAGTGAATAGAATGCTTTGACTTAAAAGTAGTATACATTTCAATTGTACTCAAAAGTCCTGACTGCAAACCTAATGGAAACACCTTTGGTTAACTTCCCACATGAGTATGAGTAGGTTTAAAGTTGTTTCATGCCTCAGTTCATCAAGGCAAAAAAGTTACTTTTCAGTGCTACTATGCTCTGACATTAAGGTAGTATACATCTCAATTTTACACCAAAGTACTTACTGCAAACCTAATGGAAACACCTTAGGTTAACTTCCCACATGATTCTGAGATGTCTGAAAGTTGTTTCATACCTGTGCACAAAAAGACAAAACCGTTGATTTCTCAGTGAATGGAATGCTTTGACATAAATGCAGTTTCCATTTCAATTCTATACAAAAGTCCTGACTGCAAACCTAATGGAAACACCTTAGGTTAATTTACACATGATTATGAGTAGTTTGAAAGTTGTTTCATGGCTGTACACATCAACACAAAAAAGTTGTTATCTCAGTGCATGCAATGCTTACACAATACAAATAGTATACATTTCAATTTTACACCAAAGCACTTACTGCAAACCTAATGGAAACACTTTAAGTTAACTTCCCACATGATTCTGAGATGTCTGAAAGTTGTTTCATACCTGTGCACATAAAGACAAAAAAGTTGATTTCACAGTGAATAGAATGCTTTGACTTAAAAGTAGTATACATTTCAATTGTACTATAAGTCTTGACTGCAAACCTAATGGAAACACCTTTGGTTAACTTCCCACATGAGTATGATTAGATTTAAAGTTGTTTCATGCCTCAGTTCATCAAGACAAAAGAGTTACTTTTCAGTGCTACTATGCTCTGACATTCAGGTAGCATACATCTCAATTTTATACCAAAGTACTTACTGCAAACCTAATGGAAACAGCTTAGGGTAACTTCCCACATGATTATGAGTAGTTTGAAAGTTGTTTCATGGCTGTACACATCAACACAAAAAAGTTGTTATCTCAGTGCATGCAATGCTTAGATAGTACAAATAGTATACATTTCAATTTTACACCAAAGCACTTACTGCAAACCTAAAGGAAACAACTTAGATTAACTTCCCACATGATTCTACGATGTCTGAAAGTTGTTTCATACCTGTGCACATAAAGACAAAAAAGTTGATTTCTCAGTGAATAGAATGCTTTTACATAAAAGTAGTTTCCATTTGAATTGTACTCAAAAGTCCTGACTGGAAACCTAATGGAAACACCTTTGGTTAACTTCCCACATGAGTATGAGTAGGTTTAAAGTTGTTTCATGCCTCACTTCATCAAGACAAAAAAGTTACTTTTCAGTGCTACTCTGCTCTGACATTAAGATAGTATACATCTCAATTTTACACCAAAGTACTTACTGCAAACCTAATGGAAACACCTTAGGTTAACTTGCCACATGATTATGAGTAGTTTGAAAGTTGTTTCATGGCTGTACACATCAACACAAAAAAAGTTGTTATCTCAGTGCATGCAACGCTTAGACAATACAAATAGTATACATTTCAATTTTACATCAAAGCACTTACTGCAAACCTAATGGAAACAACTAAGGTTAACTTTCCACATGATTATGAGTAGTTTGAAAGTTGTTTCATGGCTGTACACATCAACACAAAAAAGTTGTTATCTCAGAGCATGCAATGCTTAGACAATAAAAATAGTATAAATTTAAATTTTACACCAAAGCACTTACTGCAAACCTAATGGAAACAACTTAGATTATCTTCCCACATGATTCTGAGATGTCTGAAAGTTGTTTCATACCTGTGCACATCAAGACAAAAAAGTTGTTTTCTCAGTGCATGCAATGCTTTTGCAATAGAAATAGTATACATTTCAATTTTACACCAAAGCACTTACTGGAAACCTAATGGAAACACCTAAGGTTAACTTTCCACATGATTATGAGTAGTTTGAAAGTAGTTTCATACCTGTGCACATCAAGGCAAAAAAGTTGTTTTCTCAGTGCATGCAATGCTTTTACAATACAAATAGTATACATTTCAATTTTACACCAAAGCACTTACTGCAAACCTAATGGAAACAACTTAGATTAACTTCCCACATGATTCTGAGATGTCTGAAAGTTGTTTCATACCTGTGCAGATAAAGACAAAAAAGTTGATCTTTCAGTGAATAGAATGCTTTGACATAAATGCAGTTTCCATTTCAATTCTACTCAAAAGTCCCGACTGCAAACCTAATGGAGACACCTTAGGTTAACTTTCCACATGATTATGAGTAGTTTGAAAGTTGTTTCATGGCTGTACACATCAACACAAAAAAAGTTGTTATCTCAGTGCATGCAATGCTTAGACAATACAAATAGTATACATTTCAATTTTACATCAAAGCACTTACTGCAAACCTAACGGAAACACCTAAGGTTAACTTTCCACATGATTATGAGTAGTTTGAAAGTTGTTTCATGGCTGTACACATCAACACAAAAAAGTTGTTATCTCAGTGCATGCAATGCTTAGACAATACAAATAGTATAAATTTCAATTTTACACCAAAGCACTTACTGCAAACCTAATGGAAACAACTTAGATTAACTTCCCACATGATTCTGAGATGTCTGAAAGTTGTTTCATACCTGTGCACATCAAGACAAAAAAGTTGTTTTCTCAGTGCATGCAATGCTTTTGCAATACAAATGGTATACATTTCAATTTTACACCAAAGCACTTACTGCAAACCTAATGGAAACACCTAAGGTTAACTTTCCACATGATTATGAGTAGTTTGAAAGTTGTTTCATAACTGTGCACATCAAGACAAAAAAGTTGTTTTCTCAGTGCATGCAATGCTTTTACAATACAAATAGTATACATTTCAATTTTACACCAAAGCACTTACTGCAAAGCTAATGGAAACACTTTAAGTTAACTTCCCACATGATTCTGAGATGTCTGAAAGTTGTTTCATACCTGTGCACATAAAGACAAAAAAGTTGATTTCACAGTGAATAGAATGCTTTGACTTAAAAGTAGTATCCATTTCAATTCTACTCAAAAGTCCTGACTGCAAACCTAATGGAAACACCTTAGGTTAACTTTACACATGATTATGAGTAGTTTGAAAGTTGTTTCATGGCTGTACACATCAACACAAAAAAGTGGTTATCTCAGTGCATGCAATGCTTAGACAATACAAATATTCCCACATAACTTCCCACATGAGTATGAGTAGGTTTAAAGTTGTTTCATTCCTCAGTTCATCAAGACAAAAAAGTTACTTTTCAGGGCTACTATGGTCTGACATTAAGGTAGTATACATCTCAATTTTACACCAAAGTACTTACTGCAAACCTAATGGAAACACCTTAGGTTAACTTCCCACATCATTATGAGTAGTTTGTAGGTTGTTTCCTGGCTGTACACATCAACACAAAAAAAGTTGTTATCTCAGTGCATGCAATGCTTAGACAATACAAATAGTATACATTTCAATTTTACACCAAAGCACTTACTGCAAACCTAATGGAAACACTTTAAGTTAACTTCCCACATGATTGTGAGATGTCTGAAAGTTGTTTCATACCTGTGCACATAGAGACAAAAGAGTAGATTTTACGGTGAATAGAATGCTTTGACTTAAAAGTAGTATACATTTCAATTGTACTCAAAAGTCCTGACTGCAAACCTAATGGAAACACTTTAAGTTAACTTCCCACATGATTCTGAGATGTCTGAAAGTTGCTTCATACCTGTGCACATAAAGACAAAAAAGTTGATTTCACAGTGAATAGAATGCTTTGACTTAAAAGTAGTATACATTTCTATTGTACTCAAAAGTCCTGACTGCAAACCTAATGGAAACACCTTTGGTTAACTTCCCACATGAGTATGAGTAGGTTTAAAGTTGTTTCATGCCTCAGTTCATCAAGGCAAAAAAGTTACTTTTCAGTGCTACTATGCTCTGACATTAAGGTAGTATACATCTCAATTTTACTCCAAAGTACTTACTGCAAACCTAATGGAAACACCTTAGGTTAACTTCCCACATGATTCTGAGATGTCTGAAAGTTGTTTCATACCTGTGCACAAAAAGACAAAACCTTTGATTTCTCAGTGAATGGAATGCTTTGACATAAATGCAGTTTCCATTTCAATTCTATACAAAAGTCCTGACTGCAAACCTAATGGAAACACCTTAGGTTAACTTTACACATGATTATGAGTAGTTTGAAAGTTGTTTCATGGCTGTACACATCAACACAAAAAAGTTGTTATCTCAGTGCATGCAATGCTTAGACAATACAAATAGTATACATTTCAATTTTACACCAAAGCACTTACTGCAAACCTAATGGAAACACTTTAAGTTAACTTCCCACATGATTCTGAGATGTCTGAAAGTTGTTTCATACCTGTGCACATAAAGACAAAAAAGTTGATTTCACAGTGAATAGAATGCTTTGACTTAAAAGTAGTATACATTTCAATTGTACTAAAAAGTCCTGACTGCAAACCTAATGGAAACACCTTTGGTTAACTTCCCACATGAGTATGATTAGGTTTAAAGTTGTTTCATGCCTCAGTTCATCAAGACAAAAGAGTTAGTTTTCAGTGCTACTATGCTCTGACATTAAGGTAGCATACATCTCAATTTTATACCAAAGTACTTACTGCAAACCTAATGGAAACACCTTAGGGTAACTTCCCACATGATTATGAGTAGTTTGAAAGTTGTTTCATGGCTGTACACATCAACACAAAAAAGTTGTTATCTCAGTGCATGCAATGCTTAGACAGCACAAATAGTATACATTTCAATTTTACACCAAAGCACTTACTGCAAACCTAAAGGAAACAACTTAGATTAACTTCCCACATGATTCTGCGATGTCTGAAAGTTGTTTCATAGCTGTGCACATAAAGACAAAAAAGTTGATTTCTCAGTGAATAGAATGCTTTTACATAAAAGTAGTTTCCATTTCAATTGTACTCAAAAGTCCTGACTGCAAACCTAATGGAAACACCTTTGGTTAACTTCCCACATGAGTATGAGTAGGTTTAAAGTTGTTTCATGCCTCACTTCATCAAGACAAAAAAGTTACTTTTCAGTGCTACTCTGCTCTGACATTAAGATAGTATACATCTCAATTTTACACCAAAGTACTTACTGCAAACCTAATGGAAACACCTTAGGTTAACTTGCCACATGATTATGAGTAGTTTGAAAGTTGTTTCATGGCTGTACACATCAACACAAAAAAAGTTGTTATCTCAGTGCATGCAATGCTTAGACAATACAAATAGTATACATTTCAATTTTACATCAAAGCATTTACTGCAAACCTAATGGAAACAACTAAGGTTAACTTTCCACATGATTATGAGTAGTTTGAAAGTTGTTTCATGGCTGTACACATCAACACAAAAAAGTTGTTATCTCAGTGCATGCAATGCTTAGACAATACAAATAGTATAAATTTAAATTTTACACCAAAGCACTTACTGCAAACCTAATGGAAACAACTTAGATTATCTTCCCACATGATTCTGAGATGTCTGAAAGTTGTTTCATACCTGTGCACATCAAGACAAAAAAGTTGTTTTCTCAGTGCATGCAATGCTTTTGCAATAGAAATAGTATACATTTCAATTTTACACCAAAGCACTTACTGCAAACCTAATGGAAACACCTAAGGTTAACTTTCCACATGATTATGAGTAGTTTGAAAGTAGTTTCATACCTGTGCACATCAACACAAAAAAGTTGTTATCTCAGTGCATGCAATGCTTAGACAATAGAAATAGTATACATTTCAATTTTACACCAAAGCACTTACTGCAAACCTAATGGAAACAACTTAGATTAACTTCCCACATGATTCTGAGATGTCTGAAAGTTGTTTCATACCTGTGCACATAAAGACAAAAAAGTTGATTTCTCAGTGAATAGAATGCTTTGACATAAATGCAGTTTCCATTTCAATTCTACTCAAAAGTCCCGACTGCAAACCTAATGGAAACACCTTAGGTTAACTTCCCACATGATTCTGAGATGTCTGAAAGTTGTTTCATACCTGTGCACAAAAAGACAAAACCTTTGATTTCTCAGTGAATTGAATGCTTTGACATAAATGCAGTTTCCATTTCAATTCTATACAAAAGTCCTGACTGCAAACCTAATGGAAACACCTTAGGTTAACTTTCCACATGATTATGAGTAGTTTGAAAGTTGTTTCATGGCTGTACACATCAACACAAAAAAGTTGTTATCTCAGTGCATGCAATGCTTAGACAATACAAATAGTATGCATTTAAATTTTACACCAAAGAACTTACTGCAAACCTAATGGAAACACTTTAAGTTAACTTCCCACATGATTCTGAGATGTCTGAAAGTTGTTTCATACCTGTGCACATAAAGACAAAAAAGTTGATTTCACAGTGAATAGAATGCTTTGACTTAAAAGTAGTATACATTTCAATTGTACTCAAAAGTCCTGACTGCAGACCTAATGGAAACACCTTTGGTTAACTTCCCACCTGAGTATGAGTAGGTTAATAGTTGTTTCATGCCTCAGTTCATCAAGACAAAAAAGTTACTTTTCAGTGCTACTATGCTCTGACATTTAGGTAGTATACATCTCAATTTTACACCAAAGTACTTACTGCAAACCTAATGGAAACACCTTAGGTTAACTTCCCACATCATTATGAGTAGCTTGTAAGTTGTTTCATGGCTGTACACATCAACACAAAAAAGTTGTTATCTCAGTGCATGCAATGCTTAGACAATACAAATAGTATACATTTCAATTTTACACCAAAGCACTTACTGCAAACCTAATGGAAACACTTTAAGTTAACTTCCCACATGATTCTGAGATGTCTGAAAGTTGTTTCATACCTGTGCACATAAAGACAAAAAAGTTGATTTCACAGTGAATAGAATGCTTTGACTTAAAAGTAGTATCCATTTCAATTCTACTCAAAAGTCCTGACTGCAAACCTAATGGAAACACCTTAGGTTAACTTTACACATGATTATGAGTAGTTTGAAAGTTGTTTCATGGCTGTACACATCAACACAAAAAAGTGGTTATCTCAGTGCATGCAATGCTTAGACAATACAAATATAATACATTTCAATTTT
>NW_027276904.1:0-33893 GCF_030028105.1 Mobula birostris | reverse complement strand
CATCCCGATCTAACTCCGTACCCCGGCATCACTCTCCATCCCCATCTCACTCTTCATCCCCATCATCTCTTCCCACCCTCATCTCACTCTGTACCACATCATCACTCTCCATCCCCATCTCATTCTGTATCTATCATCACTCTCCATCCCCATCTCACTCTGTACGCCATCATCACTCTCCATCCCCATCTCACTCTGTATCCATCATCACTATAAATCCCCATCTCAATCAGTACCCCATCATCACTCTCCATCCGCATCACACTCTGTATCCATCATCACTCTCCATCCCCATCATCACTCTGTACCCTCCATCCCCATCATCCCTCTCCATCCCCATCATCCCTCTCCATCCCCATCTCACTCTGTACCCATCATGACTCTCCATCCCCATCTCACTCTGTATCCATCATCACTATAAATCCCCATCTCACTCAGTACGCCAATATCACTCTACATCTTCATCTCACTCTGTATCCAACATCACTCTCCATCCCCATTAACACTCTATACCCTCCATCCCCATCTCACCCTGTATCCATCATCACTCTCCATCCCAATCTAACTCCGTACCCCATCATCACTCTCCATCCCCATCTCACTCTTCATCCCCATCAACTCTCCCCACCCACGTCTCACTCTGTACACCATCATCACTCTCCATCCCCATCTCATTCTGTATCCATCATCACTCTCCTTCACCATCTCACTCTGTACCCATCATCACTCTAAATCCCCATCTCACTCTGTACCCCATCATCATTCTCCATCCCCATCTTATTCTGTACCCCATCATCACTCTCCATCCCCATCATCACTCTTCATCCCCATCTCACTCTTCATCCCCATCATCACTCCCCACCCACATCTCACTCTGTAACTATCATCACTCTCCAAACCCATCTCATTCTGTATCCCATCAGCACTCTCCATCACCATCATTACTCTCCATCCACATCTCACACTGTACCCATCATGATTCTCGATCCTCATCTCACTCTTCTCATCATCACTCTCCATCCCCTTCTCACTCTGAATCCATCATCACTCTCCATCCCCATCTCACTCTGTACCCATCATCACTCTCCTTCCCCATCTCACTCTGTATCCATCGGCACTGTCTATCCCCATCGCACTTGTACCCCATCATCACTCTCCATCCCTGTCTCACTCTATATACCATCATCACTCTCCACCCTCATCTCACTCTGCATCCATCATCACTATAAATCCCATCTCATTCTGTACCCCAATATCAATCTACATCCCCATCTCACTCTGTATCCATCATCACTCTCCATCCCCATCAACACTCTGTACCCTCCATCCCCATCTCAATCTGTACCCCATCATAGCTCTCCATCCCCATCTCACTCTGAATCCATCATCACTCTCCATCCCCATCTCACTCTGTACCCATCATCACTCCCCAAACCCATCTCACTCTGTATCCCATCAGCACTCTCCATCACCATCATTACTCTCCATCCACATCTCACACTGTACGCATCATTATTTATCGATCCCCATCTCACTCTATACTCATCATCACTCTCCATCCCCTTCTCACTCTGAATCCATCATCACTCTCCATCCCCATCTCACTCTGTACCCATCATCACTCTCCTTCCCCATCTCACTCTGTACCCACCATCACTCTCCATCACCATCTCACTCTCCATCCCATCATCACTCTCCATCGCCATCTCACTCTCCATCCCCACCATCCCTATCCATCCCCATCTCACTCTATACCCATTATCACTCTCCATCCACATCTCACTCTGTATCTGTCATCACTCTCAATCCCCATCTCACTCCATATCCATCATCGCTCTCCATCCCCATCTCACTCTCCATGCCGATCATCACTCTCCATCCCCATCTCACTCTGTACCCCATCATCTCTCTCCATCCCCATCTCACTCTGTACACAGCATGACTCTCCATCCCCATCTCACTCTGAATCCATCATCATTCTCCATCCCCATCTTATTCTGTACCCCATCATCACTCTCCATCCCCATCATCACTCTGTACACATTATCACTCTCCATCGCCATCTCACTCTCCATCCCATCAACACTCTCCATCGCCATCTGACTCTGTACCCCATCTCACTCTGTATCCCATCATCACTTCTCATCCCCATCTCACTCCGTACCCCATCATCACTCTCCATCCCCATCTCACTCTTCATCCCCATCATCACTCCCCACCCACATCTCACTCTGTACCCCATCATCACTCTCCATCCCCATCTCACTTTATATCCATCATCACTCTCCTTCCCCATCTCACTCTGTTCCCATCATGACTCTCCATCCCAATCTCACTCTATACCCATCATCACTCTCCATCCCCATCTCACTCTGAATCCATCATCACTCTCAATCCCCATCTCACTCTGCACCCCATCATCACTCTCCATCCTCATCTCACTCTGTATCCATCATCACTATAAATCCCCATCTCACTCAGTACGCCAATATCACTCTACATCCTCATCTCACTCTGTATCCAACATCACTCTCCATCCCCATTAACACTCTATACCCTCCATCCCCATCTCACTCTGTATCCATCATCACTCTCCATCCCGATCTAACTCCGTACCCCATCATCACTCTCCATCCCCATCTCACTCTTCATCCCCATCATCTCTCCCCACACACATCTCACTCTGTACACCATCATCACTCTCCATCCCCATCTCATTCTGTATCCATCATCACTCACCTTCTCCATCTCACTCTGTACCCATCATCACTCTAAATCCCCATCTCACTCTGTACCCCATCATCATTCTCCATCCCCATCTTATTCTGTACCCCATCATCACTCTCCATCCCCATCATCACTCTTCATCCCCATCTCACTCACCATCCCTTCATCACTCTCCATTCCCATCTCACTCTGTACCCATTATCACTCTCCATCGCCATCTCACTGTCCATCCCATCAACTCTCTCCATCGCCATCTCACTCTCCATCCCCATCATCACTCGCCATACCCATCTCACTCTGTACCCATCATCACTCTCCATCCCTATCTCACTCTGTATCCATCAACACTCTCCATCCCCAGCTCACTCTGTACCCATCATCACTATAAATCCCCATCTCACTGTATACCCCATCATCACACTCCATCGCCATCTCACTCTGTACCCATCATCACTCTTAATCCCCATATCTCTCTGTACCCCATCAACACTCTCCATCCACATCTCACTCTGTACTCCATCATCACTCTCCATCCCCATCTCACTCCGTACCCCATCTCACTCTGTACCCATTAGCAATCTCCATCCACATCTCACTCTGTACCCGTCATTACTCTCCATCCACATCTCAGTATGTAACGCATCATTACTCCCCATCCCATCTCATTCTGTATGCATCATTACTCTCCTTCCCCATCTCACTCTGTAACCCATCATCACTCTCCATCCCCAACTCACTCCGTATCCATCATCACTCTCCATCTCCATCATCACTCTTCATCCCCATTTAACTTTGTACCCCATCATCTCTCTCCAACCCCATCTCACTCTGTACCCCTTCTCACTCTGTATCCCAATATCACTTTTCATCCCCATCTCACTCTGTACCCAGCATCACTCTCCATCCCGATCTCACTCAGTACCCCATCATCACTCTCCATCCCCATCTCACTCTTCATCCCCATCATATCTCCCCACCCACTTCTCACTCTGTACCCCATCATCACTCTCCATCCCCATCTCATTTTGTATCCATCATCACTCTCCTTCCACATCTCACTCTGTACGCCATCATCACTCTCCATCCCCATCTCACTCTGTACGCCATCATCACTCTCCATCCCCATCTCACTCTGTATCCATCATCACTATAAATCCCCATCTCACTCCGTACCCCATCATCACTCTCCATCCGCATCTCACTCTGTATCCAACATCACTCTCCATCCCCATCATCACTCTGTACCCTCCATCCCCAACTCACTCTGTACCCCATCATCCCTCTCCATCCCCATCTCACTCTGTAACCATCATGACGCTCCATCCCCATCTCACTCGATACCCATCATCACTCTCCATCCCCATCTCACTCTGAATACATCATCACTCTCCATCCCCATCTCAGTCTGTACCCATCATCACTCTAAATCCCCATGTCACTCTGTACCCCATCATCACTCTCCAAACCCATCTCACTCTGTACCCCATCATCATTCTCCATCCCATCTTACTCTGTACCCCATCATCACTCTCCATCCCCATCATCACTCTTCATCCCCATCTCACTCACCATCCCATCATCACTCTCCATTGCCATCTCACTCTGTACCCATCATCACTCTCCATCTCCATCTCAATCTCCATCCCATCATCACTCTCCATCCCCATCATCACTCTCCATACCCATCTCACTCTGTACCCATCATCACTGTCCATCCCCATTTCACTCTGTATCCATCATCACTCTCCATCCCTATCTCACTCTATATCCATGATCACTCTCCATCCCCATCTCACTCTGTACCCATCATCACTCTCCATCCCGATCTCACTCTGTACCCATCAGCACTCTCCATCCACATCTCACTCTGTACTCCATCATCACTCTCCATCCCCATCTCACTCCGTACCCCATCTCACTCTGTACCCATTAGCAATCTCCATCCACATCTCACTCTGTACCCGTCATTACTCTCCATCCACATCTCAGTATGTAACGCATCATTACTCCCCATCCCATCTCATTCTGTATGCATCATTACTCTCCTTCCCCATCTCACTCTGTAACCCATCATCACTCTCCATCCCCAACTCACTCCGTATCCATCATCACTCTCCATCTCCATCATCACTCTTCATCCCCATTTAACTTTGTACCCCATCATCTCTCTCCAACCCCATCTCACTCTGTACCCCTTCTCACTCTGTATCCCAATATCACTTTTCATCCCCATCTCACTCTGTACCCAGCATCACTCTCCATCCCGATCTCACTCAGTACCCCATCATCACTCTCCATCCCCATCTCACTCTTCATCCCCATCATATCTCCCCACCCACTTCTCACTCTGTACCCCATCATCACTCTCCATCCCCATCTCATTTTGTATCCATCATCACTCTCCTTCCACATCTCACTCTGTACGCCATCATCACTCTCCATCCCCATCTCACTCTGTACGCCATCATCACTCTCCATCCCCATCTCACTCTGTATCCATCATCACTATAAATCCCCATCTCACTCCGTACCCCATCATCACTCTCCATCCGCATCTCACTCTGTATCCAACATCACTCTCCATCCCCATCATCACTCTGTACCCTCCATCCCCAACTCACTCTGTACCCCATCATCCCTCTCCATCCCCATCTCACTCTGTAACCATCATGACGCTCCATCCCCATCTCACTCGATACCCATCATCACTCTCCATCCCCATCTCACTCTGAATACATCATCACTCTCCATCCCCATCTCAGTCTGTACCCATCATCACTCTAAATCCCCATGTCACTCTGTACCCCATCATCACTCTCCAAACCCATCTCACTCTGTACCCCATCATCATTCTCCATCCCATCTTACTCTGTACCCCATCATCACTCTCCATCCCCATCATCACTCTTCATCCCCATCTCACTCACCATCCCATCATCACTCTCCATTGCCATCTCACTCTGTACCCATCATCACTCTCCATCTCCATCTCAATCTCCATCCCATCATCACTCTCCATCCCCATCATCACTCTCCATACCCATCTCACTCTGTACCCATCATCACTGTCCATCCCCATTTCACTCTGTATCCATCATCACTCTCCATCCCTATCTCACTCTATATCCATGATCACTCTCCATCCCCATCTCACTCTGTACCCATCATCACTCTCCATCCCGATCTCACTCTGTACCCATCAGCACTCTCCATCCCCATCTCACTCTGTACCCATCATGACTCTCCATCCCCATTTAACTCTGTGTCCATTATCACTCTCCATCCCCATATCACTCTGTACACCATCAACACTCTCCATCCCCATTTCACTCCGTACCCCATCATCACTCTCCATCCCGATCTCACTCTGTACCCATCAGCACTCTCCATCCCCATCTCACTCTGTACCCATCATGACTCTCCATCCCCATTTAACTCTGTGTCCATTATCACTCTCCACCCACATCTCCCTCTGTACGCCATCATCACTCTACATCCCCATCTCACTCTGTATCCATCGTCACTCTCCATCCCCATCTCACTTGTACCCCATCATCACTCTCCATCCCCATCAACACTCTATACCCTCCATCCCCATCTCACTCTGTACCCCATCATAGCTCACCATCCCCATCTCACTCTATACCCCATCACTCTGTACCCCAATATCACTCTGTACCCCATCATCACTCTCCATCCTCATCTCACTCTGCATCCATCATCACTATAAATCCCATCTCACTCTGTACCCCAATATCACTCGACATCCCCATCTCACTCTGTATCCATCATCACTCTCCATCCCCATCTCACTCTGTATGCCATCATCACTCTCCAGCCCCATCTCACTCTGTATCCATCGGCACTGTCTATCCCCATCGCACTTGTACCCCATCATCACTCTCCATCCCTATCTCACTCTATACCCCATCATCACTCTCCATCCCTGTCTCACTCTATATACCATCATCACTCTCCACCCTCATCTCACTCTGCATCCATCATCACTATAAATCCCATCTCATTCTGTACCCCAATATCAATCTACATCCCCATCTCACTCTGTATCCATCATCACTCTCCATCCCCATCAACACTCTGTACCCTCCATCCCCATCTCAATCTGTACCCCATCATAGCTCTCCATCCCCATCTCACTCTGAATCCATCATCACTCTCCATCCCCATCTCACTCTGTACCCATCATCACTCTCCAAACCCATCTCACTCTGTATCCCATCAGCACTCTCCATCACCATCATTACTCTCCATCCACATCTCACACTGTACCCATCATTATTTATCGATCCCCATCTCACTCTATACTCATCATCACTCTCCATCCCCTTCTCACTCTGAATCCATCATCACTCTCCATCCCCATCTCACTCTGTACCCATCATCACTCTCCTTCCCCATCTCACTCTGTACCCACCATCACTCTCCATCACCATCTCACTCTCCATCCCATCATCACTCTCCATCGCCATCTCACTCTCCATCCCCACCATCCCTATCCATCCCCATCTCACTCTATACCCATTATCACTCTCCATCCACATCTCACTCTCTATCCGTCATCACTCTCAATCCCCATCTCACTCCATATCCATCATCGCTCTCCATCCCCATCTCACTCTCCATGCCGATCATCACTCTCCATCCCCATCTCACTCTGTACCCCATCATCTCTCTCCATCCCCATCTCACTCTGTACACAGCATGACTCTCCATCCCCATCTCACTCTGAATCCATCATCATTCTCCATCCCCATCTTATTCTGTACCCCATCATCACTCTCCATCCCCATCATCACTCTGTACACATTATCACTCTCCATTGCCATCTCACTCTCCATCCCATCAACACTCTCCATCGCCATCTGACTCTGTACCCCATCTCACTCTGTATCCCATCATCACTTCTCATCCCCATCTCACTCCGTACCCCATCATCACTCTCCATCCCCATCTCACTCTTCATCCCCATCATCACTCCCCATCCACATCTCACTCTGTACACCATCATCACTCTCCATCCCCATCTCACTTTATATCCATCATCACTCTCCTTCCCCATCTCACTCTGTTCCCATCATGACTCTCCATCCCAATCTCACTCTATACCCATCATCACTCTCAATCCCCATCTCACTCTGTACCCCATCATCACTCTCCATCCTCATCTCACTCTGTATCCATCATCACTATAAATCCCCATCTCACTCCGTACCCCATCATCACTCTCCATCCGCATCTCACTCTGTATCCAACATCACTCTCCATCCCCATCATCACTCTGTACCCTCCATCCCCAACTCACTCTGTACCCCATCATCCCTCTCCATCCCCATCTCACTCTGTAACCATCATGACGCTCCATCCCCATCTCACTCGATACCCATCATCACTGTCCATCCCCATCTCACTCTGTACCCCATCATCTTTCTCCATCCCCATCTCACTCTGTATCCATCATCACTCTCCATCCCTATCTCACTCTATAACCATCATCACTCTCCAACCGCATCTGACTCTGTACCCCATCTCACTCTGTATCCTATCATCACTTCTCATCTCCATCTCACTCCGTACCCCATCATCACTCTCCATCCCCATCTCACTCTTCATCCCCATCATCACTCCCCACCCACATCTCACTCTGTACCCCAGCATCACTCTCCATCCCATTCTCACTTTATATCCATCATCACTCTCCTTCCCCATCTCACTCTGTACGCCATCATTACTCTCCATCCCCAACTCACTCTGTATCCATCATCACTATAAATCGCCATCTCACTCAGGACCCCATCATCACTCTCCATCCGCATCTCACTCTGTATCCATCATCACTCTCCATCCCCGTCATCACTCTGTACATTAGATCCCGAACTCACTCTGTACCCCATCATGACTCTCCATCCCCATCTCACTCTATACCCATCATCACTCTCCATCCCTATCTCACTCTGAATCCATCATCACTCTCAATCCCCATCTCACTCTGAACCCCATCATCACTCTCCATCCTCATCTCACTCTGTATCCATCATCACTATAAATCCCCATCTCAATCAGTACCCCATCATCACTCTCCATCCGCATCACACTCTGTATCCATCATCACTCTCCATCCCCATCATCACTCTGTACCCTCCATCCCCATCATGACTCTCCATCCCCATCTCACTCTATACCCATCATCACTCTCCATCCCCATCTCAGTCTGAATCCATCATCACTCTCAATCCCCATCTCACTCTGTACCCCATCATCACTCTCCATCCTCATCTCACTCTGTATCCATCATCACTATAAATCCCCATCTCACTCAGTACACCAATATCACTCTACATCCTCATCTCGCTCTGTATCCATCATCACTCTCCATCCCCATTAACACTCTATACCCTCCATCCCCATCTCACTATGTATCCATCATCACTCTCCATCCCGATCTAACTCCGTACCCCGGCATCACTCTCCATCCCCATCTCACTCTTCATCCCCATCATCTCTTCCCACCCTCATCTCACTCTGTACCACATCATCACTCTCCATCCCCATCTCATTCTGTATCTATCATCACTCTCCATCCCCATCTCACTCTGTACGCCATCATCACTCTCCATCCCCATCTCACTCTGTATCCATCATCACTATAAATCCCCATCTCAATCAGTACCCCATCATCACTCTCCATCCGCATCACACTCTGTATCCATCATCACTCTCCATCCCCATCATCACTCTGTACCCTCCATCCCCATCATCCCTCTCCATCCCCATCATCCCTCTCCATCCCCATCTCACTCTGTACCCATCATGACTCTCCATCCCCATCTCACTCTGTATCCATCATCACTATAAATCCCCATCTCACTCAGTACGCCAATATCACTCTACATCTTCATCTCACTCTGTATCCAACATCACTCTCCATCCCCATTAACACTCTATACCCTCCATCCCCATCTCACCCTGTATCCATCATCACTCTCCATCCCAATCTAACTCCGTACCCCATCATCACTCTCCATCCCCATCTCACTCTTCATCCCCATCAACTCTCCCCACCCACGTCTCACTCTGTACACCATCATCACTCTCCATCCCCATCTCATTCTGTATCCATCATCACTCTCCTTCACCATCTCACTCTGTACCCATCATCACTCTAAATCCCCATCTCACTCTGTACCCCATCATCATTCTCCATCCCCATCTTATTCTGTACCCCATCATCACTCTCCATCCCCATCATCACTCTTCATCCCCATCTCACTCTTCATCCCCATCATCACTCCCCACCCACATCTCACTCTGTAACTATCATCACTCTCCAAACCCATCTCATTCTGTATCCCATCAGCACTCTCCATCACCATCATTACTCTCCATCCACATCTCACACTGTACCCATCATGATTCTCGATCCTCATCTCACTCTTCTCATCATCACTCTCCATCCCCTTCTCACTCTGAATCCATCATCACTCTCCATCCCCATCTCACTCTGTACCCATCATCACTCTCCTTCCCCATCTCACTCTGTATCCATCGGCACTGTCTATCCCCATCGCACTTGTACCCCATCATCACTCTCCATCCCTGTCTCACTCTATATACCATCATCACTCTCCACCCTCATCTCACTCTGCATCCATCATCACTATAAATCCCATCTCATTCTGTACCCCAATATCAATCTACATCCCCATCTCACTCTGTATCCATCATCACTCTCCATCCCCATCAACACTCTGTACCCTCCATCCCCATCTCAATCTGTACCCCATCATAGCTCTCCATCCCCATCTCACTCTGAATCCATCATCACTCTCCATCCCCATCTCACTCTGTACCCATCATCACTCCCCAAACCCATCTCACTCTGTATCCCATCAGCACTCTCCATCACCATCATTACTCTCCATCCACATCTCACACTGTACGCATCATTATTTATCGATCCCCATCTCACTCTATACTCATCATCACTCTCCATCCCCTTCTCACTCTGAATCCATCATCACTCTCCATCCCCATCTCACTCTGTACCCATCATCACTCTCCTTCCCCATCTCACTCTGTACCCACCATCACTCTCCATCACCATCTCACTCTCCATCCCATCATCACTCTCCATCGCCATCTCACTCTCCATCCCCACCATCCCTATCCATCCCCATCTCACTCTATACCCATTATCACTCTCCATCCACATCTCACTCTGTATCTGTCATCACTCTCAATCCCCATCTCACTCCATATCCATCATCGCTCTCCATCCCCATCTCACTCTCCATGCCGATCATCACTCTCCATCCCCATCTCACTCTGTACCCCATCATCTCTCTCCATCCCCATCTCACTCTGTACACAGCATGACTCTCCATCCCCATCTCACTCTGAATCCATCATCATTCTCCATCCCCATCTTATTCTGTACCCCATCATCACTCTCCATCCCCATCATCACTCTGTACACATTATCACTCTCCATCGCCATCTCACTCTCCATCCCATCAACACTCTCCATCGCCATCTGACTCTGTACCCCATCTCACTCTGTATCCCATCATCACTTCTCATCCCCATCTCACTCCGTACCCCATCATCACTCTCCATCCCCATCTCACTCTTCATCCCCATCATCACTCCCCACCCACATCTCACTCTGTACCCCATCATCACTCTCCATCCCCATCTCACTTTATATCCATCATCACTCTCCTTCCCCATCTCACTCTGTTCCCATCATGACTCTCCATCCCAATCTCACTCTATACCCATCATCACTCTCCATCCCCATCTCACTCTGAATCCATCATCACTCTCAATCCCCATCTCACTCTGCACCCCATCATCACTCTCCATCCTCATCTCACTCTGTATCCATCATCACTATAAATCCCCATCTCACTCAGTACGCCAATATCACTCTACATCCTCATCTCACTCTGTATCCAACATCACTCTCCATCCCCATTAACACTCTATACCCTCCATCCCCATCTCACTCTGTATCCATCATCACTCTCCATCCCGATCTAACTCCGTACCCCATCATCACTCTCCATCCCCATCTCACTCTTCATCCCCATCATCTCTCCCCACACACATCTCACTCTGTACACCATCATCACTCTCCATCCCCATCTCATTCTGTATCCATCATCACTCACCTTCTCCATCTCACTCTGTACCCATCATCACTCTAAATCCCCATCTCACTCTGTACCCCATCATCATTCTCCATCCCCATCTTATTCTGTACCCCATCATCACTCTCCATCCCCATCATCACTCTTCATCCCCATCTCACTCACCATCCCTTCATCACTCTCCATTCCCATCTCACTCTGTACCCATTATCACTCTCCATCGCCATCTCACTGTCCATCCCATCAACTCTCTCCATCGCCATCTCACTCTCCATCCCCATCATCACTCGCCATACCCATCTCACTCTGTACCCATCATCACTCTCCATCCCTATCTCACTCTGTATCCATCAACACTCTCCATCCCCAGCTCACTCTGTACCCATCATCACTATAAATCCCCATCTCACTGTATACCCCATCATCACACTCCATCGCCATCTCACTCTGTACCCATCATCACTCTTAATCCCCATATCTCTCTGTACCCCATCAACACTCTCCATCCACATCTCACTCTGTACTCCATCATCACTCTCCATCCCCATCTCACTCCGTACCCCATCTCACTCTGTACCCATTAGCAATCTCCATCCACATCTCACTCTGTACCCGTCATTACTCTCCATCCACATCTCAGTATGTAACGCATCATTACTCCCCATCCCATCTCATTCTGTATGCATCATTACTCTCCTTCCCCATCTCACTCTGTAACCCATCATCACTCTCCATCCCCAACTCACTCCGTATCCATCATCACTCTCCATCTCCATCATCACTCTTCATCCCCATTTAACTTTGTACCCCATCATCTCTCTCCAACCCCATCTCACTCTGTACCCCTTCTCACTCTGTATCCCAATATCACTTTTCATCCCCATCTCACTCTGTACCCAGCATCACTCTCCATCCCGATCTCACTCAGTACCCCATCATCACTCTCCATCCCCATCTCACTCTTCATCCCCATCATATCTCCCCACCCACTTCTCACTCTGTACCCCATCATCACTCTCCATCCCCATCTCATTTTGTATCCATCATCACTCTCCTTCCACATCTCACTCTGTACGCCATCATCACTCTCCATCCCCATCTCACTCTGTACGCCATCATCACTCTCCATCCCCATCTCACTCTGTATCCATCATCACTATAAATCCCCATCTCACTCCGTACCCCATCATCACTCTCCATCCGCATCTCACTCTGTATCCAACATCACTCTCCATCCCCATCATCACTCTGTACCCTCCATCCCCAACTCACTCTGTACCCCATCATCCCTCTCCATCCCCATCTCACTCTGTAACCATCATGACGCTCCATCCCCATCTCACTCGATACCCATCATCACTCTCCATCCCCATCTCACTCTGAATACATCATCACTCTCCATCCCCATCTCAGTCTGTACCCATCATCACTCTAAATCCCCATGTCACTCTGTACCCCATCATCACTCTCCAAACCCATCTCACTCTGTACCCCATCATCATTCTCCATCCCATCTTACTCTGTACCCCATCATCACTCTCCATCCCCATCATCACTCTTCATCCCCATCTCACTCACCATCCCATCATCACTCTCCATTGCCATCTCACTCTGTACCCATCATCACTCTCCATCTCCATCTCAATCTCCATCCCATCATCACTCTCCATCCCCATCATCACTCTCCATACCCATCTCACTCTGTACCCATCATCACTGTCCATCCCCATTTCACTCTGTATCCATCATCACTCTCCATCCCTATCTCACTCTATATCCATGATCACTCTCCATCCCCATCTCACTCTGTACCCATCATCACTCTCCATCCCGATCTCACTCTGTACCCATCAGCACTCTCCATCCACATCTCACTCTGTACTCCATCATCACTCTCCATCCCCATCTCACTCCGTACCCCATCTCACTCTGTACCCATTAGCAATCTCCATCCACATCTCACTCTGTACCCGTCATTACTCTCCATCCACATCTCAGTATGTAACGCATCATTACTCCCCATCCCATCTCATTCTGTATGCATCATTACTCTCCTTCCCCATCTCACTCTGTAACCCATCATCACTCTCCATCCCCAACTCACTCCGTATCCATCATCACTCTCCATCTCCATCATCACTCTTCATCCCCATTTAACTTTGTACCCCATCATCTCTCTCCAACCCCATCTCACTCTGTACCCCTTCTCACTCTGTATCCCAATATCACTTTTCATCCCCATCTCACTCTGTACCCAGCATCACTCTCCATCCCGATCTCACTCAGTACCCCATCATCACTCTCCATCCCCATCTCACTCTTCATCCCCATCATATCTCCCCACCCACTTCTCACTCTGTACCCCATCATCACTCTCCATCCCCATCTCATTTTGTATCCATCATCACTCTCCTTCCACATCTCACTCTGTACGCCATCATCACTCTCCATCCCCATCTCACTCTGTACGCCATCATCACTCTCCATCCCCATCTCACTCTGTATCCATCATCACTATAAATCCCCATCTCACTCCGTACCCCATCATCACTCTCCATCCGCATCTCACTCTGTATCCAACATCACTCTCCATCCCCATCATCACTCTGTACCCTCCATCCCCAACTCACTCTGTACCCCATCATCCCTCTCCATCCCCATCTCACTCTGTAACCATCATGACGCTCCATCCCCATCTCACTCGATACCCATCATCACTCTCCATCCCCATCTCACTCTGAATACATCATCACTCTCCATCCCCATCTCAGTCTGTACCCATCATCACTCTAAATCCCCATGTCACTCTGTACCCCATCATCACTCTCCAAACCCATCTCACTCTGTACCCCATCATCATTCTCCATCCCATCTTACTCTGTACCCCATCATCACTCTCCATCCCCATCATCACTCTTCATCCCCATCTCACTCACCATCCCATCATCACTCTCCATTGCCATCTCACTCTGTACCCATCATCACTCTCCATCTCCATCTCAATCTCCATCCCATCATCACTCTCCATCCCCATCATCACTCTCCATACCCATCTCACTCTGTACCCATCATCACTGTCCATCCCCATTTCACTCTGTATCCATCATCACTCTCCATCCCTATCTCACTCTATATCCATGATCACTCTCCATCCCCATCTCACTCTGTACCCATCATCACTCTCCATCCCGATCTCACTCTGTACCCATCAGCACTCTCCATCCCCATCTCACTCTGTACCCATCATGACTCTCCATCCCCATTTAACTCTGTGTCCATTATCACTCTCCATCCCCATATCACTCTGTACACCATCAACACTCTCCATCCCCATTTCACTCCGTACCCCATCATCACTCTCCATCCCGATCTCACTCTGTACCCATCAGCACTCTCCATCCCCATCTCACTCTGTACCCATCATGACTCTCCATCCCCATTTAACTCTGTGTCCATTATCACTCTCCACCCACATCTCCCTCTGTACGCCATCATCACTCTACATCCCCATCTCACTCTGTATCCATCGTCACTCTCCATCCCCATCTCACTTGTACCCCATCATCACTCTCCATCCCCATCAACACTCTATACCCTCCATCCCCATCTCACTCTGTACCCCATCATAGCTCACCATCCCCATCTCACTCTATACCCCATCACTCTGTACCCCAATATCACTCTGTACCCCATCATCACTCTCCATCCTCATCTCACTCTGCATCCATCATCACTATAAATCCCATCTCACTCTGTACCCCAATATCACTCGACATCCCCATCTCACTCTGTATCCATCATCACTCTCCATCCCCATCTCACTCTGTATGCCATCATCACTCTCCAGCCCCATCTCACTCTGTATCCATCGGCACTGTCTATCCCCATCGCACTTGTACCCCATCATCACTCTCCATCCCTATCTCACTCTATACCCCATCATCACTCTCCATCCCTGTCTCACTCTATATACCATCATCACTCTCCACCCTCATCTCACTCTGCATCCATCATCACTATAAATCCCATCTCATTCTGTACCCCAATATCAATCTACATCCCCATCTCACTCTGTATCCATCATCACTCTCCATCCCCATCAACACTCTGTACCCTCCATCCCCATCTCAATCTGTACCCCATCATAGCTCTCCATCCCCATCTCACTCTGAATCCATCATCACTCTCCATCCCCATCTCACTCTGTACCCATCATCACTCTCCAAACCCATCTCACTCTGTATCCCATCAGCACTCTCCATCACCATCATTACTCTCCATCCACATCTCACACTGTACCCATCATTATTTATCGATCCCCATCTCACTCTATACTCATCATCACTCTCCATCCCCTTCTCACTCTGAATCCATCATCACTCTCCATCCCCATCTCACTCTGTACCCATCATCACTCTCCTTCCCCATCTCACTCTGTACCCACCATCACTCTCCATCACCATCTCACTCTCCATCCCATCATCACTCTCCATCGCCATCTCACTCTCCATCCCCACCATCCCTATCCATCCCCATCTCACTCTATACCCATTATCACTCTCCATCCACATCTCACTCTCTATCCGTCATCACTCTCAATCCCCATCTCACTCCATATCCATCATCGCTCTCCATCCCCATCTCACTCTCCATGCCGATCATCACTCTCCATCCCCATCTCACTCTGTACCCCATCATCTCTCTCCATCCCCATCTCACTCTGTACACAGCATGACTCTCCATCCCCATCTCACTCTGAATCCATCATCATTCTCCATCCCCATCTTATTCTGTACCCCATCATCACTCTCCATCCCCATCATCACTCTGTACACATTATCACTCTCCATTGCCATCTCACTCTCCATCCCATCAACACTCTCCATCGCCATCTGACTCTGTACCCCATCTCACTCTGTATCCCATCATCACTTCTCATCCCCATCTCACTCCGTACCCCATCATCACTCTCCATCCCCATCTCACTCTTCATCCCCATCATCACTCCCCATCCACATCTCACTCTGTACACCATCATCACTCTCCATCCCCATCTCACTTTATATCCATCATCACTCTCCTTCCCCATCTCACTCTGTTCCCATCATGACTCTCCATCCCAATCTCACTCTATACCCATCATCACTCTCAATCCCCATCTCACTCTGTACCCCATCATCACTCTCCATCCTCATCTCACTCTGTATCCATCATCACTATAAATCCCCATCTCACTCAGTACGCCAATATCACTCTACATCCTCATCTCACTCTGTATCCAACATCACTCTCCATCCCCATTAACACTCTATACCCTCCATCCCCATCTCACTCTGTATCCATCATCACTCTCCATCCCGATCTAACTCCGTACCCCATCATCACTCTCCATCCCCATCTCACTCTTCATCCCCATCATCTCTCCCCACACACATCTCACTCTGTACACCATCATCACTCTCCATCCCCATCTCATTCTGTATCCATCATCACTCACCTTCTCCATCTCACTCTGTACCCATCATCACTCTAAATCCCCATCTCACTCTGTACCCCATCATCATTCTCCATCCCCATCTTATTCTGTACCCCATCATCACTCTCCATCCCCATCATCACTCTTCATCCCCATCTCACTCACCATCCCTTCATCACTCTCCATTCCCATCTCACTCTGTACCCATTATCACTCTCCATCGCCATCTCACTGTCCATCCCATCAACTCTCTCCATCGCCATCTCACTCTCCATCACCATCATCACTCGCCATACCCATCTCACCCTGTACCCATCATCACTCTCCATCCCTATCTCACTCTGTATCCATCAACACTCTCCATCCCCAGCTCACTCTGTACCCATCATCACTATAAATCCCCATCTCACTGTATACCCCATCATCACACTCCATCGCCATCTCACTCTGTACCCATCATCACTCTTAATCCCCATATCTCTCTGTACCCCATCAACACTCTCCATCCACATCTCACTCTGTACTCCATCATCACTCTCCATCCCCATCTCACTCCGTACCCCATCTCACTCTGTACCCATTAGCAATCTCCATCCACATCTCACTCTGTACCCGTCATTACTCTCCATCCACATCTCAGTATGTAACGCATCATTACTCCCCATCCCATCTCATTCTGTATGCATCATTACACTCCAACCCCATCTGACTCTGTACCCCATCTCACTCTGTATCCTATCATCACTTCTCATGTCCATCTAACTCCGTACCCCATCATCACTCTCCATCCATATCTCACTCTTCATCCCCATCATCACTCCCCACACACATCTCACTCTGTACCCCATCATCACTCTCCATCCCCATCTCACTTTATATCCATCATCACTCTCCTTCTCCATCTCACTCTGTAAGCCATCATTACTCTCCATCCCCATCTCACTCTGTATCCATCATCACTATAAATCGCCATCTCACTCAGGACCCCATCATCACTCTCCATCCGCAGCTCACTCTGTATCCATCATCACTCTCCATCCCCATCATCACCCAGTACATTCCATCCCGAACTCACTCTGTACCCCATCATGACTCTCCATCCCCATCTCACTCTATACCCACCATGACTCTCCATCCCCATCTCACTCTGAATCCATCATCACTCTCAATCACCATCTCACTCTCCATCCTCATCTCACTCTGTATCCATCATCACTGTAAATCCCCATCTCACTCAGTACGCCAATATCACTCTACATCCTCATCTCACTCTGTATCCATCATCACTCTCCATCCCCATTAACACTCTATACCCTCCATCCCCATCTCACTCTGTACCCCATCATCTCTCTCCATCCCCATCTCACTCTGTACACAGCATGACTCTCCATCCCCATCTCACTCTGAATCCATCATCATTCTCCATCCCCATCTCACTCTGTACCCATCATCACTCTAAATCCCCATCTCACTCTGTACCCCATCATCATTCTCCATCCCCATCTTATTCTGTACCCCATCCTCACTCTCCATCCCTATCATCACTCTGTACACATTATCACTCTGCATTGCCATCTCACTATCCATCCCATCAACACTCTCCATCGCCATCTGACTCTGTACCCCATCTCACTCTGTATCCCATCATCACTTCTCATCCCCATCTCACTCCGTACCCCATCATCACTCTCCATCCCCATCTCACTCTTCATCCCCATCATCACTCCCCACCCACATCTCACTCTGTACCCCATCATCACTCTCCATCCCTATCTCACTTTATATCCAACATCACTCTCCTTCCCCATCTCACTCTGTACGCCATCATCACTCTCCATCCCTGTCTCACTCTATATCCCATCATCACTCTCCACCCTCATCTCACTCTGCATCCATCATCACTATAAATCCCATCTCATTCTGTACCCCAATATCACTCTACATCCCCATCTCACTCTGTATCCATCATCACTCTCCATCCCCATCAACACTCTGTACCCTCCATCCCCATCTCACTCTGTACCCCATCATAGCTCTCCATCCCCATCTCACTCTGTATCCATCATCACTCTCCATCCCCATCTCACTCTATACCCCATCATCACTCTCCATCCCCATCTCACTCTGTATCCATCATGACTCTCCATCCCCATCTCACTCTGTATCCATCATCACTGTCCATCCCCATCTCACTCTGTATCCATCATCACTCTCCATGCCCATCTCACTCTGTACCGCATCATCACTCTCCTTCCCCATCTCACTCTGTAACACATCATCACTGTCCAGCTCCATCTCACTCTGTACCCCATCATCACTCTCCATCCCCATATCACTCTCCATCCCCATCTCACTCTGTATCTATCATCACTATAAATCCCCATCTCACTCAGTACCCCATCATCACTCTCCATCCGCATCTCACTCTGTATCCATCATCACTCTCCATCCCCATCTCACTCTGTCCCCTTCATCACTCTCCATCCCTATCTCACTCTATACCCATCATCACGTTCCATCCCTATCTCGCTCTGTACCCATCATCACTCTCCATCCCCATCATCATTCTCCATCCACATCTCACACTGTACCCATCATGACTCTCCATCCCCATCTCACTCTATACTCATCATCACTCTCCATCCCCATCTCACTCTGAATCCATCATCACTCTCCATCCCCATCTCACTCTGTACCCATCATCACTCTAAATCCCCATGTCACTCTCTACCCCATCAACACTCTCCATCCCCATCTCTCTCTGTACCCCAATATCATTCTCCATCCCCATCTCAATCTGTACCCCATCATCTCTCTCCATCCTCATCATCACTCTTCATCCCAATCTCACTCACCATCCCATCATCACTCTCCATTGCCATCTCACTCTGTACCCATCATCACTCTCCATCACCATCTCACTCTGCATACCATCATCACTCTCCATCGCCATCTCACTCTCCATCCCCATCATCACTCTCCATCCCCATCAACACTCTATACCCTCCATCCCCATCTCACTCTGTACCCCATCATAGCTCACCATCCCCATCTCACTCTGTATCCATCATCACTCTCCATCCCTATCTCACTCTATACCCCATCATCACTCTCCATCCCTGTCTCACTCTATATACCATCATCACTCTCCACCCTCATCTCACTCTGCATCCATCATCACTATAAATCCCATCTCATTCTGTACCCCAATATCACTCTACATCCCCATCTCACTCTGTATCCATCATCACTCTCCATCCCCATCAACACTCTGTACCCTCCATCCCCATCTCACTCTGTACCCCATCATAGCTCTCCATCCCCATCTCACTCTGTACCCATCATCACTCTCCAAACCCATCATCACTCTCCATTGCCATCTCACTCTGTACCCATCATCACTCTCCATCTCCATTCTCAATCTCCATCCCATCATCACTCTCCATCCCCATCATCACTCTCCATACCCATCTCACTCTGTACCCATCATCACTGTCCATCCCCATTTCACTCTGTATCCATCATCACTCTCCATCCCCATCTCACTCTGTATCCATAATCACTCTCCATCCCCATCTCACTCTGTACCCATCAGCACTCTCCATCCCCATCTCACTCTGTACCCATCATCACTCTCCATCCCCATTTAACTCTGTGTCCATCATCACTCTCCATCCCCATATCACTCTGTACACCATCAACACACTCTATCCACATCTCACTCTGTACCCCATCATCACTCTCCATCCCCATTTCACTCCGTACCCCATCATCACTCTCCATCCCGATCTCACTCCGTACACCATCATCACTCTCCATCCCCGTCTCACTCTGTACCCCATCATCACTCTCCACCCACATCTCCCTCTGTACGCCATCATCACTCTCCATCCCCATCTCACTCTGTATCCATCGTCACTCTCCATCCCCATCTCACTTGTACCCCATCATCACTCTCCATCCCCATCAACACTCTATACCCTCCATCACCATCTCACTCTGTACCCCATCATAGCTCACCATCCCCATCTCACTCTGTATCCATCATCACTCTCCATCCCGGTCTAACTCCGTACCCCATCATCACTGACCATCCCCATCTCACTCTTCATCCCCATTATCTCTCCCCACCCACATCTCACTCTGTACCCCATCATCACTTTCCATCCTCATCTCACTCTGCATCCATCATCACTATAAATCCCATCTCACTCTGTACCCCAAAATCACTCGACATCCCCATCTCACTCTGTATCCATAATCACTCTCCATCCCCATCTCACTCTGTACCCATCATCACTCTCCATCCTCATCTCACTCTGCATCCATCATCACTATAAATCCCATCTCACTCTGTACCCCAAAATCACTCGACATCCCCATCTCACTCTGTATCCATCATCACTCTCCATCCCCATCTCACTCTGTATGCCATCATCACTCTCCATCCCATCTCACTCTGTATCCATCGGCACTGTCCATCCCCATCTCACTTGTACCCCATCATCACTCTCCATCCCTATCTCACTATATACTCCACCATCACTCTCCGTCCCTGTCTCACTCTATATCCCATCATCACTCTCCACCCTCATCTCACTCTGCATCCATCATCACTATAAATCCCATCTCATTCTGTACCCCAATATCACTCTACATCCCCATCTCACTCTGTATCCATCATCACTCTCCATCCCCATCAACACTCTGTACCCTCCATCCCCATCTCACTCTGTACCCCATCATAGCTCTCCATCCCCATCTCACTCTGTATCCATCATCACTCTCCATCCCCATCTCACTCTATACCCCATCATCACTCTCCATCCCCATCTCACTCTGTATCCATCATGACTCTCCATCCCCATCTCACTCTGTATCCATCATCACTGTCCATCCCCATCTCACTCTGTATCCATCATCACTCTCCATGCCCATCTCACTCTGTACCGCATCATCACTCTCCTTCCCCATCTCACTCTGTAACACATCATCACTGTCCAGCTCCATCTCACTCTGTACCCCATCATCACTCTCCATCCCCATATCACTCTCCATCCCCATCTCACTCTGTATCTATCATCACTATAAATCCCCATCTCACTCAGTACCCCATCATCACTCTCCATCCGCATCTCACTCTGTATCCATCATCACTCTCCATCCCCATCTCACTCTGTCCCCTTCATCACTCTCCATCCCTATCTCACTCTATACCCATCATCACGTTCCATCCCTATCTCGCTCTGTACCCATCATCACTCTCCATCCCCATCATCATTCTCCATCCACATCTCACACTGTACCCATCATGACTCTCCATCCCCATCTCACTCTATACTCATCATCACTCTCCATCCCCATCTCACTCTGAATCCATCATCACTCTCCATCCCCATCTCACTCTGTACCCATCATCACTCTAAATCCCCATGTCACTCTCTTACCCATCAACACTCTCCATCCCCATCTCTCTCTGTACCCCATAATCATTCTCCATCCCCATCTCAATCTGTACCCCATCATCTCTCTCCATCCTCATCATCACTCTTCATCCCAATCTCACTCACCATCCCATCATCACTCTCCATTGCCATCTCACTCTGTACCCATCATCACTCTCCATCACCATCTCACTCTGCATACCATCATCACTCTCCATCGCCATCTCACTCTCCATCCCCATCATCACTCTCCATCCCCATCAACACTCCATACCCTCCATCCCCATCTCACTCTGTACCCCATCATAGCTCACCATCCCCATCTCACTCTGTATCCATCATCACTCTCCATCCCTATCTCACTCTATACCCCATCATCACTCTCCATCCCTGTCTCACTCTATATACCATCATCACTCTCCACCCTCACCTCACTCTGCATCCATCATCACTATAAATCCCATCTCATTCTGTACCCCAATATCACTCTACATCCCCATCTCACTCTGTATCCATCATCACTCTCCATCCCCATCAACACTCTGTACCCTCCATCCCCATCTCACTCTGTACCCCATCATAGCTCTCCATCCCCATCTCACTCTGAATCCATCATCACTCTCCATCCCCATCTCACTCTGTACCCATCATCACTCTCCAAACCCATCTCACTCTGTATCCCATCAGCACTCTCCATCACCATCATTACTCTCCATCCACATCTCACACTGTACGCATCATTATTCTCGATCCCCATCTCACTCTATACTCATCATCACTCTCCATCCCTTCTCACTCTGAATCCATCATCACTCTCCTTCCCCATCAACACTCTGTACCCTCTATCCACATCTCACTCTGTACCCCATCATCACTCTCCATCCCCGTCTCACTCTGTACCCCATCATCACTCTCCACCCACATCTCCCTCTGTACGCCATCATCACTCTCCATCCCCATCTCACTCTGTATCCATCGTCACTCTCCATCCCCATCTCACTTGTACCCCATCATCACTCTCCATCCCCATCAACACTCTATACCCTCCATCACCATCTCACTCTGTACCCCATCATAGCTCACCATCCCCATCTCACTCTGTATCCATCATCACTCTCCATACCGGTCTAACTCCGTACCCCATCATCACTGAACATCCCCATCTCACTCTTCATCCCCATTATCTCTCCCCACCCACATCTCACTCTGTACCCCATCATCACTCTCCATCCTCATCTCACTCTGCATCCATCATCACTATAAATCCCATCTCACTCTGTACCCCAAAATCACTCGACATCCCCATCTCACTCTGTCTCCATCATCACTCTCCATCCCCATCTCACTCTGTATCCATCATCACTCTCCATCCCCATCTCACTCTGTACCCATCATCACTCTCCATCCTCATCTCACTCTGCATCCATCATCACTATAAATCCCATCTCACTCTGTACCCCAAAATCACTCGACATCCCCATCTCACTCTGTATCCATCATCACTCTCCATCCCCATCTCACTCTGTATGCCATCATCACTCTCCATCCCCATCTCACTCTGTATCCATCGGCACTGTCCATCCCCATCTCACTTGTACCCCATCATCACTCTCCATCCCTATCTCACTCTATATCCCATCATCACTCTCCACCCTCATCTCACTCTGCATCCATCATCACTATAAATCCCATCTCATTCTGTACCCCAATATCACTCTACATCCCCATCTCACTCTGTATCCATCATCACTCTCCATCCCCATCAACACTCTGTACCCTCCATCCCCATCTCACTCTGTACCCCATCATAGCTCTCCATCCCCATCTCACTCTGTATCCATCATCACTCTCCATCCCCATCTCACTCTATACCCCATCATCACTCTCCATCCCCATCTCACTCTGTATCCATCATGACTATCCATCCCCATCTCACTCTGTATCCATCATCACTGTCCATCCCCATCTCACTCTGTATCCATCATCACTCTCCATGCCCATCTCACTCTGTACCGCATCATCACTCTCCTTCCCCATCTCACTCTGTAACACATCATCACTGTCCAGCTCCATCTCACTCTGTACCCCATCATCACTCTCCATCCCCATATCACTCTCCATCCCCATCTCACTCTGTATCTATCATCACTATAAATCCCCATCTCACTCAGTACCCCATCATTACTCTCCATCCGCATCTCACTCTGTATCCATCATCACTCTCCATCCCCATCTCACTCTGTCCCCTTCATCACTCTCCATCCCTATCTCACTCTATACCCATCATCACGTTCCATCCCTATCTCGCTCTGTACCCATCATCACTCTCCATCCCCATCATCATTCTCCATCCACATCTCACACTGTACCCATCATGACTCTCCATCCCCATCTCACTCTATACTCATCATCACTCTCCATCCCCATCTCACTCTGAATCCATCATCACTCTCCATCCCCATCTCACTCTGTACCCATCATCACTCTAAATCCCCATGTCACTCTCTACCCCATCAACACTCTCCATCCCCATCTCTCTCTGTACCCATAATCATTCTCCATCCCCATCTCAATCTGTACCCCATCATCTCTCTCCATCCTCATCATCACTCTTCATCCCAATCTCACTCACCATCCCATCATCACTCTCCATTGCCATCTCACTCTGTACCCATCATCACTCTCCATCACCATCTCACTCTGCATACCATCATCACTCTCCATCGCCATCTCACTCTCCATCCCCATCAACACTCTATACCCTCCATCCCCATCTCACTCTGTACCCCATCATAGCTCACCATCCCCATCTCACTCTGTATCCATCATCACTCTCCATCCCTATCTCACTCTATACCCCATCATCACTCTCCATCCCTGTCTCACTCTATATACTATCATCACTCTCCACCCTCATCTCACTCTGCATCCATCATCACTATAAATCCCATCTCATTCTGTACCCCAATATCACTCTACATCCCCATCTCACTCTGTATCCATCATCACTCTCCATCCCCATCAACACTCTGTACCCTCCATCCCCATCTCACTCTGTACCCCATCATAGCTCTCCATCCCCATCTCACTCTGAATCCATCATCACTCTCCATCCCCATCTCACTCTGTACCCATCATCACTCTCCAAACCCATCTCACTCTGTATCCCATCAGCACTCTCCATCACCATCATTACTCTCCATCCACATCTCACACTGTACGCATCATTATTCTCGATCCCCATCTCACTCTATACTCATCATCACTCTCCATCCCCTTCTCACTCTGAATCCATCATCACTCTCCTTCCCCCATCTCACTCTGTACCCACCATCACTCTCCATCACCATCTCACTCTCCATCCCATCATCACTCTCCATCGCCATCTCACTCTCCATCCCCACCATCCCTATCCATCCCCATCTCACTCTATACCCATTATCACTCTCCATCCACATCTCACTCTGTATCCGTCATCACTCTCAATCCCCATCTCACTCCATATCCATTATCGCTCTCCATCCCCATCTCACTCTCCATGCCGATCATCACACTCCATCCCCATCTCACTCTGTACCCCATCATCTCTCTCCATCCCCATCTCACTCTGTACACAGCATGACTCTCCATCCCCATCTCACTCTGAATCCATCATCATTCTCCATCCCCATCTCACTCTGTACCCATCATCACTCTAAATCCCCATCTCACTCTGTACCCCATCATCATTCTCCATCCCCATCTTATTCTGTACCCCATCCTCACTCTCCATCCCTATCATCACTCTGTACACATTATCACTCTCCATTGCCATCTCACTATCCATCCCATCAACACTCTCCATCGCCATCTGACTCTGTACCCCATCTCACTCTGTATCCCATCATCACTTCTCATCCCCATCTCACTCCGTACCCCATCATCACTCTCCATCCCCATCTCACTCTTCATCCCCATCATCACTCCCCACCCACATCTCACTCTGTACCCCATCATCACTCTCCATCCCTATCTCACTTTATATCCAACATCACTCTCCTTCCCCATCTCACTCTGTACGCCATCATCACTCTCCATCCCCATCTCACTCTGTATCCATCATCACTATAAATCGCCATCTCACTCAGGACCCCATCATCACTCTCCATCCGCATCTCACTCTGTATCTATCATTACTCTCCATCCCCATCTCACTCTGTATCCATAATCACTCTCCATCCCCATCTCACTCTGTACCCATCAGCACTCTCCATCCCCATCTCACTCTGTACCCATCATCACTCTCCATCCCCATTTAACTCTGTGTCCATCATCACTCTCCATCCCCATATCACTCTGTACACCATCAACACTCTCTATCCACATCTCACTCTGTACCCCATCATCACTCTCCATCCCCATTTCACTCCGTACCCCATCATCACTTTCCATCCCGATCTCACTCCGTACACCATCATCACTCTCCATCCCCGTCTCACTCTGTACCCCATCATCACTCTCCACCCACATCTCCCTCTGTACGCCATCATCACTCTCCATCCCCATCTCACTCTGTATCCATCGTCACTCTCCATCCCCATCTCACTTGTACCCCATCATCACTCTCCATCCCCATCAACACTCTATACCCTCCATCACCATCTCACTCTGTACCCCATCATAGCTCACCATCCCCATCTCACTCTGTATCCATCATCACTCTCCATCCCGGTCTAACTCCGTACCCCATCATCACTGACCATCCCCATCTCACTCTTCATCCCCATCATCTCTCCCCACCCACATCTCACTCTGTACCCCATCATCACTCTCCATCCTCATCTCACTCTGCATCCATCATCACTATAAATCCCATCTCACTCTGTACCCCAAAATCACTCGAAATCCCCATCTCACTCTGTATCCATCATCACTCTCCATCCCCATCTCACTCTGTATCCATAATCACTCTCCATTCCCATCTCACTCTGTACCCATCATCACTCTCCATCCTCATCTCACTCTGTACCCATCATCACTCTCCATCCTCATCTCACTCTGCATCCATCATCACTATAAATCCCATCTCACTCTGTACCCCAAAATCACTCGACATCCCCATCTCACTCTGTATCCAACATCACTCTCCATCCCCATCTCACTCTGTATGCCATCATCACTCTCCATCCCCATCTCACTCTGTATCCATCGGCACTGTCCATCCCCATCTCACTTGTACCCCATCATCCCTCTCCATCCCTATCTCACTATATACTCCATCATCACTCTCCATCTCTGTCTCACTCTATATCCCATCATCACTCTCCACCCTCATCTCACTCTGCATCCATCATCACTATAAATCCCATCTCATTCTGTACCCCAATATCACTCTACATCCCCATCTCACTCTGTATCCATCATCACTCTCCATCCTCATCAACACTCTGTACCCTCCATCCCCATCTCACTCTGTACCCCATCATAGCTCTCCATCCCCATCTCACTCTGAATCCATCATCACTCTCCATCCCCATCTCACTCTGTACCCATCATCACTCTCCATACCCATCTCACTCTGTATCCCATCATCACTCTCCATTGCCATCTCACTCTGTATCCATCATCACTCTCCTTCCCCATCTCACTCTGTAACACATCATCACTGTCCAGCTCCATCTCACTCTGTACCCCATCATCACTCTCCATCCCCATATCACTCTCCATCCCCATCTCACTCTGTATCTATCATCACTATAAATCCCCATCTCACTCAGTACCCCATCATCACTCTCCATCCGCATCTCACTCTGTATCCATCATCACTCTCCATCCCCATCTCACTCTGTCCCCTTCATCACTCTCCATCCCTATCTCACTCTATACCCATCATCACGTTCCATCCCTATCTCGCTCTGTACCCATCATCACTCTCCATCCCCATCATCATTCTCCATCCACATCTCACACTGTACCCATCATGACTCTCCATCCCCATCTCACTCTATACTCATCATCACTCTCCATCCCCATCTCACTCTGAATCCATCATCACTCTCCATCCCCATCTCACTCTGTATCCATCATCACTCTCCATCCCCATCTCACTCTGTACCCATCATCACTCTCCATCCTCATCTCACTCTGCATCCATCATCACTATAAATCCCATCTCACTCTGTACCCCAAAATCACTCGACATCCCCATCTCACTCTGTATCCATCATCACTCTCCATCCCCATCTCACTCTGTATGCCATCATCACTCTCCATCCCCATCTCACTCTGTATCCATCGGCACTGTCCATCCCCATCTCACTTGTACCCCATCATCACTCTCCATCCCTATCTCACTCTATATCCCATCATCACTCTCCACCCTCATCTCACTCTGCATCCATCATCACTATAAATCCCATCTCATTCTGTACCCCAATATCACTCTACATCCCCATCTCACTCTGTATCCATCATCACTCTCCATCCCCATCAACACTCTGTACCCTCCATCCCCATCTCACTCTGTACCCCATCATAGCTCTCCATCCCCATCTCACTCTGTATCCATCATCACTCTCCATCCCCATCTCACTCTATACCCCATCATCACTCTCCATCCCCATCTCACTCTGTATCCATCATGACTATCCATCCCCATCTCACTCTGTATCCATCATCACTGTCCATCCCCATCTCACTCTGTATCCATCATCACTCTCCATGCCCATCTCACTCTGTACCGCATCATCACTCTCCTTCCCCATCTCACTCTGTAACACATCATCACTGTCCAGCTCCATCTCACTCTGTACCCCATCATCACTCTCCATCCCCATATCACTCTCCATCCCCATCTCACTCTGTATCTATCATCACTATAAATCCCCATCTCACTCAGTACCCCATCATTACTCTCCATCCGCATCTCACTCTGTATCCATCATCACTCTCCATCCCCATCTCACTCTGTCCCCTTCATCACTCTCCATCCCTATCTCACTCTATACCCATCATCACGTTCCATCCCTATCTCGCTCTGTACCCATCATCACTCTCCATCCCCATCATCATTCTCCATCCACATCTCACACTGTACCCATCATGACTCTCCATCCCCATCTCACTCTATACTCATCATCACTCTCCATCCCCATCTCACTCTGAATCCATCATCACTCTCCATCCCCATCTCACTCTGTACCCATCATCACTCTAAATCCCCATGTCACTCTCTACCCCATCAACACTCTCCATCCCCATCTCTCTCTGTACCCCATAATCATTCTCCATCCCCATCTCAATCTGTACCCCATCATCTCTCTCCATCCTCATCATCACTCTTCATCCCAATCTCACTCACCATCCCATCATCACTCTCCATTGCCATCTCACTCTGTACCCATCATCACTCTCCATCACCATCTCACTCTGCATACCATCATCACTCTCCATCGCCATCTCACTCTCCATCCCCATCAACACTCTATACCCTCCATCCCCATCTCACTCTGTACCCCATCATAGCTCACCATCCCCATCTCACTCTGTATCCATCATCACTCTCCATCCCTATCTCACTCTATACCCCATCATCACTCTCCATCCCTGTCTCACTCTATATACTATCATCACTCTCCACCCTCATCTCACTCTGCATCCATCATCACTATAAATCCCATCTCATTCTGTACCCCAATATCACTCTACATCCCCATCTCACTCTGTATCCATCATCACTCTCCATCCCCATCAACACTCTGTACCCTCCATCCCCATCTCACTCTGTACCCCATCATAGCTCTCCATCCCATCTCACTCTGAATCCATCATCACTCTCCATCCCCATCTCACTCTGTACCCATCATCACTCTCCAAACCCATCTCACTCTGTATCCCATCAGCACTCTCCATCACCATCATTACTCTCCATCCACATCTCACACTGTACGCATCATTATTCTCGATCCCCATCTCACTCTATACTCATCATCACTCTCCATCCCCTTCTCACTCTGAATCCATCATCACTCTCCTTCCCCATCTCACTCTGTACCCACCATCACTCTCCATCACCATCTCACTCTCCATCCCATCATCACTCTCCATCGCCATCTCACTCTCCATCCCCACCATCCCTATCCATCCCCATCTCACTCTATACCCATTATCACTCTCCATCCACATCTCACTCTGTATCCGTCATCACTCTCAATCCCCATCTCACTCCATATCCATTATCGCTCTCCATCCCCATCTCACTCTCCATGCCGATCATCACACTCCATCCCCATCTCACTCTGTACCCCATCATCTCTCTCCATCCCCATCTCACTCTGTACACAGCATGACTCTCCATCCCCATCTCACTCTGAATCCATCATCATTCTCCATCCCCATCTCACTCTGTACCCATCATCACTCTAAATCCCCATCTCACTCTGTACCCCATCATCATTCTCCATCCCCATCTTATTCTGTACCCCATCCTCACTCTCCATCCCTATCATCACTCTGTACACATTATCACTCTCCATTGCCATCTCACTATCCATCCCATCAACACTCTCCATCGCCATCTGACTCTGTACCCCATCTCACTCTGTATCCCATCATCACTTCTCATCCCCATCTCACTCCGTACCCCATCATCACTCTCCATCCCCATCTCACTCTTCATCCCCATCATCACTCCCCCACCCACATCTCACTCTGTACCCCATCATCACTCTCCATCCCTATCTCACTTTATATCCAACATCACTCTCCTTCCCCATCTCACTCTGTACGCCATCATCACTCTCCATCCCCATCTCACTCTGTATCCATCATCACTATAAATCGCCATCTCACTCAGGACCCCATCATCACTCTCCATCCGCATCTCACTCTGTATCTATCATTACTCTCCATCCCCATCTCACTCTGTATCCATAATCACTCTCCATCCCCATCTCACTCTGTACCCATCAGCACTCTCCATCCCCATCTCACTCTGTACCCATCATCACTCTCCATCCCATTTAACTCTGTGTCCATCATCACTCTCCATCCCCATATCACTCTGTACACCATCAACACTCTCTATCCACATCTCACTCTGTACCCCATCATCACTCTCCATCCCCATTTCACTCCGTACCCCATCATCACTTTCCATCCCGATCTCACTCCGTACACCATCATCACTCTCCATCCCCGTCTCACTCTGTACCCCATCATCACTCTCCACCCACATCTCCCTCTGTACGCCATCATCACTCTCCATCCCCATCTCACTCTGTATCCATCGTCACTCTCCATCCCCATCTCACTTGTACCCCATCATCACTCTCCATCCCCATCAACACTCTATACCCTCCATCACCATCTCACTCTGTACCCCATCATAGCTCACCATCCCCATCTCACTCTGTATCCATCATCACTCTCCATCCCGGTCTAACTCCGTACCCCATCATCACTGACCATCCCCATCTCACTCTTCATCCCCATCATCTCTCCCCACCCACATCTCACTCTGTACCCCATCATCACTCTCCATCCTCATCTCACTCTGCATCCATCATCACTATAAATCCCATCTCACTCTGTACCCCAAAATCACTCGAAATCCCCATCTCACTCTGTATCCATCATCACTCTCCATCCCCATCTCACTCTGTATCCATAATCACTCTCCATTCCCATCTCACTCTGTACCCATCATCACTCTCCATCCTCATCTCACTCTGTACCCATCATCACTCTCCATCCTCATCTCACTCTGCATCCATCATCACTATAAATCCCATCTCACTCTGTACCCCAAAATCACTCGACATCCCCATCTCACTCTGTATCCAACATCACTCTCGATCCCCATCTCACTCTGTATGCCATCATCACTCTCCATCCCCATCTCACTCTGTATCCATCGGCACTGTCCATCCCCATCTCACTTGTACCCCATCATCCCTCTCCATCCCTATCTCACTATATACTCCATCATCACTCTCCATCCCTGTCTCACTCTATATCCCATCATCACTCTCCACCCTCATCTCACTCTGCATCCATCATCACTATAAATCCCATCTCATTCTGTACCCCAATATCACTCTACATCCCCATCTCACTCTGTATCCATCATCACTCTCCATCCTCATCAACACTCTGTACCCTCCATCCCCATCTCACTCTGTACCCCATCATAGCTCTCCATCCCCATCTCACTCTGAATCCATCATCACTCTCCATCCCCATCTCACTCTGTACCCATCATCACTCTCCATACCCATCTCACTCTGTATCCCATCATCACTCTCCATTGCCATCTCACTCTGTATCCATCAACACTCTCCTTCCCCATCTCACTCTGTAACACATCATCACTGTCCAGCTCCATCTCACTCTGTACCCCATCATCACTCTCCATCCCCATATCACTCTCCATCCCCATCTCACTCTGTATCTATCATCACTATAAATCCCCATCTCACTCAGTACCCCATCATCACTCTCCATCCGCATCTCACTCTGTATCCATCATCACTCTCCATCCCCATCTCACTCTGTCCCCTTCATCACTCTCCATCCCTATCTCACTCTATACCCATCATCACGTTCCATCCCTATCTCGCTCTGTACCCATCATCACTCTCCATCCCCATCATCATTCTCCATCCACATCTCACACTGTACCCATCATGACTCTCCATCCCCATCTCACTCTATACTCATCATCACTCTCCATCCCCATCTCACTCTGAATCCATCATCACTCTCCATCCCCATCTCACTCTGTACCCATCATCACTCTAAATCCCCATGTCACTCTCTACCCCATCAACACTCTCCATCCCCATCTCTCTCTGTACCCCATAATCATTCTCCATCCCCATCTCAATCTGTACCCCATCATCTCTCTCCATCCTCATCATCACTCTTCATCCCAATCTCACTCACCATCCCATCATCACTCTCCATTGCCATCTCACTCTGTACCCATCATCACTCTCCATCACCATCTCACTCTGCATACCATCATCACTCTCCATCGCCATCTCACTCTCCATCCCCATCAACACTCTATACCCTCCATCCCCATCTCACTCTGTA